>NW_027447388.1:0-32279 GCF_038048845.1 Mixophyes fleayi | reverse complement strand
CAGGATATTTGTGACCCATCTCTCCAGATTCGAAACCTGTTTGCCAAATGGGGGGGGGAGTATCCATGACTCCTTCGCTTTTCGGCAATCCGGGATGTGGCACAGATTACAACAGAGGCAAGGGGGGGCAAGGCCACATGGAGATGCGTGGCTTCTTGGTAATTAGAATAATGTATTTACTCAATTTCTTTCTATGCTTGTTTCTACAATCATCAACTTCCAAGTTACTGTACTCTGAATGTGATCTTTGTACTCAGATGTTATGTTGCTATATTGTATCATAATGTGCATGTGCCCGTTCTTTATAGCTGTTATAAAACTGAATTTTTACAAATGTCCACGTTTCTAAATACTCCTGGTAATGTAGTCAGCTTTCATAAACAGAAATAACATCTAAGGTTACATGATGTTTTGAAAGTGTTAGTAAACAAAAACAATAATTGAACATGATGACTGTTTAAAATTGTGGCAACAAGAAGGGTACACGTGGCAAGGGAGCGCGTGCACAGCGGAAGTAAGCGTAGCAAAGCGTGGAAAAATGAGTGCAAGCACGCCCTTGCCTCCAAATACGGTCGGGGTGGTAAGTACAGCCGATACCAGAAATGTTAAAAGTGTAACTAGCAATTTGTATGATGTATTAAGTGATGATAAGCGCAATGTTCAGAAGAAGAAAATGAACCCACCGTCATTTCAGCCATTGCCCATGCCAGTAACATGCAAGAGGCATCACACGGACAAGGAAATGAAACAATCCCACCAGCAGGGGCAGCGGCTGAAATGGGTGAGAATAATAGAATGGGGAACATTCATTATACTGCAACAGTAATGCCAGCAAGTAGTCCAGAATGGTAGGTTTACATCCTTTCCGCACAACAGCAGTTCCCAATGGGAAGGTGGACAAAGGTGGTGTAGTTCCCATAAAAAATGGGATCATGCATTGTCCATGGATTAGGACTGAACTGTTTTCAATTATGTCTAATTTCCTTGATCCTAGAAAAGATTTGGCCAAGTGTCAGAAATGTATTAGACATTTAGATAACGCACATGAGCCTACTAATAAAGATTGGCAAGTGGTGTTTAGAGTGTGTCTTCCTCTCGATACTGATATACAAAAGTTCATTAAGGATTGTATGTTGGAGGAGAATAGATCCTTAACAGAGGATGATAATCAGGAAAATATTACACGTATAATCTCACAGTTGGCCATATATTTTCCAGTGATAGTTGTTATAGGATCCTGGGCTTTGCCATAATAATGATACAATGCCTTTGATCTTATTAATAACCGATCTCATTAGTTATTGTAATATAATGCAATTTGTGTCTTTTTCGCTATTTTAGTCACGTCGAATAATACGCACCCGTGACATCTCGGATGTACTTTAGAAGCATTATTTCACTCAACCTTTTGAACTTTTTTTTCCACACACACTAAGAATTTAGTAGGTCAGTGTATAACTCCACCCAGCAGGTGGCACTGCAGCTTGGTTTTTTTTCCCACAGGCAGAATTCAATTTTACTCCGCACCAAGCTGACAAACCCCTTATATATTAATTTGTTTTTTATAGCTTGATATCTAAGGGGAGGTGCTCCTGTACTCACATATCAATATTGTAAATGTCAAAGAAGAGAGAAAGAGAAAATAGTACTGATGGAGCACTCTTTGGACCAGATAATTAGATATTGGTATAAATCTATAATATAAAATCAACAATCTTTATTGGTATATATTAAAATAATCAAAGCGAAATATTAAAAAGTGATATAATTATTGTGAACCAAATAGATAACAGTTAAGAGGTAGATAAACTACCGCGCTGGCTTGCTGTTATAAGGTAATTCATTAAGGCTGATAGAGAACATTATTATAACCTGACTTGTTTATAAATAACTAGGAGATGTTATGTAGGGACCTAATAATGTGTCCCATTACCTGGGTAGGAATGGTCATACTTTATATATAGTAAACCATGAGATACTCCAATAATCTATCCCCATGTATCTACTATATCGATTGGGTAAATATCCCCCGCAGTAAGTTATTACTGTTATGCAGTTTATATAGTGATCAGTGTTGATTATTAACTTTATAGCATATAGTAGATAGTAGCCTTCGATAATATCAAGATCTCATATATGATACGTAAAGCTCCAGCTTACTGATAGACCCTATAGCATTAATAATATAGGATTGGGCTTTATAATGTTCACCTGTAAAGCATTAACTATAACCTCAGTTTGATGCTACATATGCAAATAGGTCATTGCTAATGGATCTATTGGACTCCTATAGTAATCTGTTTGTGCATTAGTGATGTTGTTATATTGGATAACACTCCCCCTCTGTAAGTTAATGTTATCCTGTTTATATAGTTATTCTTCTTGATTGATAGGTAACTTAGTATCAGTTAGCAATTCGGTAACCCTCGGTATTGTCAGAGAGTTACTGATATGAAAAACAAAACTTGAGCTAGAAATTAGATCCTATAGTATCTATGCAACAGGCTTGATATTATAATGTTGACCTGTGCAGCCAATATTATAACCTTGCTTTTTGCTAACAGATAAGTCCCTAAAATAGATCCATAATAGATAGCTGTATAATCGCTATTAGGTAAACTTCTATACTGACAGCCCTGGAGATAATACTTTCAAGGATAGAACATGGAATGGCACCTCTCTTATTTATTCAGAAGTTTCTCATCAGCCTATTTTTACATATATTGAACCCCTAACATGCAGCTCAGCGTTACGCCGATGCGCGTTTCGCTTATGAGCTTTTACAAGGCAATCCCGATGTCCTGTTAGAATGGGCTTTATAAAGGGGGGAAAAGATCCACCCCTAACATGACGTAAGTATCAGCTGTATTGATGAGCCAATAGGCTCATTTACTCTAGCGGTCTTGGATAGGTCCTTCGTATCACATGACCCCTCATATGTTATAGTGACATCACTTTGTAGTTTTTATTATGTTCCCGAAGATGCGTGACATCACTTTGTAGTTTTTGTTATGTTCCCGGAGGTACGTCCAGATTAAAGCATTTTGATTGGTCCTATAATTCTTGAACGTCTACCTTCTGTTTAATAATGTTATGATATATATAGTTGGTAAGTAAATTAGTTATAATGAAAACATTAAAACTCCAACCTTTTGTCCCGTTACTTCTATTTTGAAAAATTATGCACAAATCCTCATTATATTTGCCCATACACCCTGATGAGGATATACCTTAATTATCTACTATGATGTATTTGTTTACATATTTAACATGATATATTGGCTTGACTAAACCAATATAAATCCTATAGTATGCATCTATGGTGAAATATTGATTATCAGTTAAAGTATTAATGAGTGTTAATTTTGTGCTTAATAGTGCTTATATATATATTCTACTTTATTGACATCACTAATAATTACGATGCTGAAAATAAATTAGGTGTTGTTTCCTTATTCTATAAAAACATAAAGGGGTGAAAAATACAATATAACTTAGTGATCTTAACTTAGTGTAGGTGTTAATTGATTAAATTAAATTAAAGGTATGCTGAGATATGCATACTTGATAGTGTTACTGGAAAACAGTAATAAACATATTAGATTAAGACTGATACAGCCAATTAAGCTGGATCAGAAATGATTGTTTGATAGTATATAACTAAAAGTCTATTCACCTGTGATCATAAGTGTGGATTTAATATTAGTGATTATTTCAATGGTTTGGTGTGAGTAAGTAATAACTTCATACTTTAAACTAAATATAAGTGTTTTCAACAGTGATTGTTGAGGTATGCTAAAATATGCATACTTCTCAATATCACTTGTAAGAATATTAAGGCTGTTGTATTAGGACTAATAGAGTCAATTTGACTAAATCAGAATTATTCATTCTGTAGTGTATAGAGAACACGCTGGTAACCATAGATTATTCATTTAATATTTATACTTATTTTAATATTAAGAGCATATGTTAAATATTTTTATTGAGGCATTAAATTTCAAACAGTTTATTATTACTGTCCTATCATACATATACCATGTAGTTGGTATTATCGTTTAAGCCTTTGGGGATAAGACTCCCCATCAAGAAGATTTTTTTGGTTTCACGTTTCAGGAGTTCAGTTTGTATATCCCCTCCCCTAAGACCCAAAATTATTTGTTCCATGGCATATGCTTTGAGATGTTTCGGATCATTATTATGATGAGTAGAAAAATGTCTTGCCACTGTGGATAATGGTCTCATGTTGGTTCTGTCTCTAACAGCATTACGTATGTTACCAACATGTTCAAGAATTCTTTTCTTGAACGGTCTGCTCGTCATTCCTATGTAATTAAGTTGGCAGGGGCAAGTTAGACAGTATATTACGTTTGGAGTGTTACAGTTGAGAAATTGATCAATTGTCCATTTCTGTTGGAATTTATCTGTATATTCCTTAGTTTGAATCATATATTGGCATGCTTTGCATACTCCGTAACAAAAAAAAACCTTGGGTCTTATGGATAATTGTTTCCCTAATGGTTGAAGTTGACTATGAACTAATTGGTCCTTGAGATTTTTAGAAAGTCTCCACGTGATTTGTACTTGATCTTTCAAAATTTGATTAAGGTCCTCATCAGACAAGAGGACATGCCAATGTTTTTGGAAAATGGTTGTTATATTTCTCCATTCTGAACAGTAAGTACCTATCATTCTGATGTTATCATTCTGAGTATTTTTCTTATTATTAGGGGTAGGATATATGAGGGACTCTCTGTCCCTTGTTCTAACTACTTTCTCTGCTTGTCTGATAATCCTTTTACTGTATCCTCGGTCAAGAAATCTTTTTTTCACTTCATTTGCTCGTTGCATGTATACTGCCTCATCAGAGCAGTTTCTTTTGACCCTTAACAATTCCCCTTTGGGTACCCCCTTAATAACGGGTGGGAAGTGGGAACTTGTAAAGTGTAGGAGGCTGTTAGTAGCCGTCCTTTTACGGTATATGTCTGTATTTAATCTTCCATCATTGGTTTTGGTAATTGTAAGGTCCAAGAAATTAATCGTTGTTTCATTAATTTCTGAAGTTAACTTAAGATTTATATCGTTGGAATTGAGTGCCCTGACAAATTCATGAAAGAGGGAATCCTGGCCGTCCCATAGTACCAAAACATCGTCGATGTAACGTAGCCATAAGTTAATATGTTTGGTATATTGGTCATTCTGATCACTGAATACATATTCCCTCTCCCACCAACCCAAAAACAAATTGGCATATGTGGGGGCACATGCCATCCCCATTGCAGTCCCCCGTATTTGTAGGAAGAGCTTGTCCTCAAAAATAAAGTAATTTTTGGTTAAAATAAAATGTAGCAATTTTATGAGAAAATCATTGATGTTGTTCTGTTGAGAAAATAGCGTACGGCATTGATACCTTGTTGGTGAGGGATGTTATTATAAAGGGATTCCACATCTAGTGAAGCCAATTTGGTGGAATCATTAATTATTACATTATTAAGTTTGGCTAGTACATCTAGTGTATCCCTTACATATGAATCCAGGCTTATTACATGTTTACGCAAATGGAGATCCACATATTTACTCGCCTTTTCTGTAAGACATCCCACCCCCGACACTATGGGTCTTCCTGGGGGGTTTGACTCATCTTTGTGTATTTTAGGAATCAAATACATCGTAGATATTTTAGGATTATGTACCTCAAGGTATTCCTAATCGTCTTTAGATATTGTTCCTTCATCGTATGTTTGTTTAATGAGTTTAATGAGTTTCATGTAGACTGATAAGTAGTTAGCTGTCGGATTGAAGATGATACGTTTATAACAGTCTACATCATTGAGTTGCCTATACATTTCCATTAAATATTGTTCCCTAGGCCATAAAACAATGTTTCCCCCCTTATCTGAGGGTTTAATGATGGTATCCTCCCATGTTTGTATTTCTTTTAATGCCTTTCCTTCTAATTTATTCATATTGTTACTACCTAATTTTTTATATGATGGTGTATAATATAGTTTGTCCAAATCCTGGGACACTAGTTCCCTAAAAACTTTAATCTGAGGACAAATAGTTGTGTCTGGCCAGAAGGTTGATTTCCTCTTGAATTTGGGACGTGCATCTTCTATGGTTAGGGATTCATCCCCAGTATTCAGTTCTTCTAATATTTGTAATGCGTTTTGTTCCGCTTCAGTATCAAATATATTTGTAGTCAAACTCACTTCTTGAGAGTTGTTTGCAGAATTGACATTGGGCTTATTAGAATAGAATTTCTTGAGTAATAATTTTCTCGAGAAAAGCATCAAATCCTTCTCCCAATCAAATCGATTAAATCCATGAGAAGGGGAGAAAGATAGACCTTTGCTTAGAAGATCAATATGTGTTCCACTTAGTTCATGATCTGTAAGATTAATAATTCTAAGTTGATCTTCTAAAGTTTGGTCCGTCGGTAATTTCTCCTTGGGGGATAAGTGATCTCCTGTTCCTCCATTGTTTTCCTCTTTCTTTCTGAATTTCTCCCCCCTCCCTGCGTGTTTGTCTGAATTTGATCTGGTCCCGCCTTCTCGATATTTTGGGCGTTGATCTAAAAAACCCCTTCTATAGTGAGAATCTTCTCCTGATGATACAGATGGGTCAGTGGTTTCTCCCTCTGATGAATCAATTTCAGATACACTTGTAAATGATACAGATTTGTTGGTTGGTTTTTTATAGTGCCACTTGAAAACCGTATTATTAAGATAATCATTACGATCTCTGGTAAATTTGTTACGCTTTTTATCCATTACTGTTTTCTCAAATTAGTCTACCTCTTTCTTAATTTTATCATAAGCTTTCTGAAAAGTATCTAGATTTTCGAATTGTTTAAGTTTTTCACCTAGTGTATTAATCTCTTTTGCGTATTGTTCTAACATGAAATTATCGTGCTTACTCAGAATTTGAATCAATTCATGGGAGCATTTGGTTAGTGCCATTTCCCAATCTCTTTTAAGATCGTCATTAAATAATTCAAAGGCTGGGTATATTTTGGGTCTTAGACCCCTTGGAACCATATCCTATATTATTAATGCTATAGGGTCTATCAGTAAGCTGGAGCTTTACGTATCATATATGAGATCTTGATATTGTCGAAGGCTACTAACTACTATATGCTATAAAGTTAATAATCAACACTGATCACTATATAAACTGCATAACAGTAATAACTTACTGCGGGGGATATTTACCCAATCGATATAGTAGATACATGGGGATAGATTATTGGAGTATCTCATGGTTTACTATATATAAAGTATGACCATTCCTACCCAGGTAATGGGACACATTATTAGGTCCCTACATAACATCTCCTAGTTATTCATAAACGAGTCAGGTTATAATAATGTTCTCTATCAGCCTTAATGAATTACCTTATAACAGCAAGCCAGCGCGGTAGTTTATCTACCTCTTAACTGTTATCTATTTGGTTCACAATAATTATATCACTTTTTAATATTTCGCTTTGATTATTTTAATATATACCAATAAAGATTGTTGATTTTATATTATAGATTTATACCAATATCTAATTATCTGGTCCAAAGAGTGCTCCGTCAGTACTATTTTCTCTTTCTCTCTTTTTTTTCTACACACAGACACACGCTACTAGGCTTTTATATAGTAGATATACACATCTCGCCTAAATATTGCACAAATAGCCCACAATTATGTGTTAATCGCTAAATAAATACCAATCTATCATTTACCTCACTATATTGCATTTTCTATATAAACATCCATTCATCCTATTCATTCCAGTTATCTAAACATACAAAACAGGCATAAAGATACAAGTCTTTTACTTTACAAAGATAATCAAACATACAGTACATAAATGCATACATACAATACAGATAATACATTATAGATTAAACAGACAATGCTACAACTTCAAAAGTAAGTATATAATATCCTATTCTGTTGTGTGTGTGTGTGTGTGTGTGTGCGTGTGCGTGTGTGTGTGTGCGTATATATTTACTAGTGTATATGCTGTAAGAGAAATGCATAGGAGTGAGTATATCAGCCGTATTGCTCAATCGTGTTGTGTGTATAGAGACAAAGAATAAATGCATTTTAAGAATGCATGTGTGTATGTCATGTGGTCTTGAAAGATGGGGGATGGGATTAGAAGTTGCAGGTAAGTAAGTATATATATATATATATATATATATATATATATATATATGGTAAATAAACAGATATATGTTTAAGTGGTAGATAAAGAAAGATTAAATGAAAGAGAGAGAGAGATACAAGGAGATTGAACATAGAGAGTGACATGTGGTCAGAGGATAGAGGGTGAAAGAGATAAGGGGGATGGGAATTAGAATTTATTGTGATGTAATTAGCAAACATTCCTGAAAGTATATGTGAAAAGGCTACTTAAAGATCCAGAAAGTTAAATGGAAAACTTTACATATAAGGTAAAGGATTCAAAAGAAAGTTAATAGAAATACATGCAAACAAAGAGAGTTATACAGACAGATATAAGAAGATAAAGGATTCAAAAGAAAGTTAATAGAAATACATGCAAGCAGGGAGAGTTATACAGACAGATATAAGAAGATAAAAGTTACAGACAGAAGCTTACTGGTAGTGATTATGTCTTCTGGGCTCCAGGTGTAAGAGAGGTCCCCAGCTTCCAAGTATGTGTGTGGAGTGATCGAAAAAGAGTGTTTTGTCTTTTTCTATGGCTTATAAACCTTTACCCATAATGCATTGCCTCAGATGGGAGTAGCAGAGGTCAACCACTCCCATGCAGCTAGACAAGGCCTGCAATTATGACTCACTGCCCTGTGTTTCCTAGCAAGCACATGGCTTTTAGGTTCAAACAAAGAACTTACTGTGGAGCCACATATGAGAGACAATTTCTTTGGTTAAAATGCTCTGGCTTACAGACAGTTCATATCTTACTCTGCGCATAAGTTTGGCGCATGTAAACAGCAGTGGAATTCTAGTGGCCATTATGCGTGCCTCAAGCTCCGCCCACCGCAACAGCGTCATCAGCAGCGATATAGGAGCTCCTTCACATTCCCCCTGTTGTCGGTAACCCGACACTACAAGTTTGAGGGCTTACGTAAAATCAATTGTCTCTATCTAAGTGTATTTTGTACTATTATATACTCACTTCTGTAGTAACAAAAAGCATAACATAAGACAGTTTTTAAAGTAACATATAAAAACAAATCAACAATTTCAAAGGAAGTCCACAAGAACGGTTGGTAATCTTCAAAAGTCCTTAATCAAAATCCTTGAGAAAGTCCATAAGTAGATATCTTAGAAAAAAAAGTCCTTGAGTAATACTTGTTTAGTTTTAGATTTTGTTTAAAGTCCTGAAGCATTGGAATAAAATTCATTGTTAATAATTTCTCTATTCCAAAGTTAGCAGAGTCCTTTTTCAAGTTATTACAAAGTCTTTTCACAAGTTCTGTATATGAATTTTCAAGCAGAATGATGTTTGAAGGATAGTAAAGACTTTAAACGTTCTATTAGAGTCAAGTCCAGATGGATAAGAATCCAGGAAGAGGGAGAGAGAAAGACCCCAATGATCACCAACTTTCACTTGTCCTCTTCCTACCGACTTTGGAGGAGTTAAAAAAACCTCTATGCAATTGTTGACATCCCAGGAAAAACCCCCTAAGAGATCCATAGTGGAAAAAGTATCCCCTCTCCCAAGGGATATTCTATAAAAATAGCTAATATTGCACTGTTAATAGTGAAGTCCATGAAAAAAAATTAGAATCTTGTCATATCTGGTGGTGCATAACAAACATCTTCTATGTAGTTTGTTTAGTAACTAGTCCATAAATGAAATAGTCCATAGCAGTCCATAACCCCCCCTCCCTTAATAGTTGACATTTGTTGTCTTCAAGTCCTTATACGTTCTTCTTCTTTGTATAGCTTTACAGTGTCTTTAATTTCTTTAGTCATTGTTTTTATGTTCTTGTACACAACCAGTAGTGCAATATATAGGATTACTACCAGCAAAATGAGAACTATTATGGGATGTATTAGGAGATTGAAAAATGTTGTTGCTTTTGGACTGTAACCAAATAGGCTTTCCCACCATGATACTTTGGCGTCTTCCTCTAAGGCGTGCAGGATCTTTGTGATTTTGATGGCATCATGTTCCAGCTTGATGGTCGCTTGTTTCTCCGTCTCCTTGAGCTTCCCCAAGATGTCGTCCTCCTTCCCGAAGTCGAGCAGCCAGTTCTTGAGCTCTGTCCCGAAACCAAGTGGAATTTTCTGAAGCCTCACAGGAGTATCTGGGCGGATATCTAGTCGCTTCTCTGGGGTCACTGGTGTTCTTCCCATCTGGCCTGCTACATCGATACCTAGAGTGGGAATAAGAGTACAATTTGCTCCTCGGAGGAGATTTCCTCTTTGGGTGCAGTTAGTAGCATAAACAGTATATGAGACATTTTGGAATTGATACCAGCACCAGTAACCTTGACCCAGATATTTTAAATTAGATGATGGCTTTGAACTAACATCCATCAAACATGATCCTTCAGTATCCCAGCACTGCTGCCTGAGTACTCTGTCATGATTCCCTTGACACAATATAGCGTCTTCTCGTGTTTAAAATCCATCCGTGTCAAATAGATATGGATGTGACCCTTCATATGTTAACGTGTCAGATTGAAGACGTGGATGGAGTATTGTATAGGCATCGGAATACCTAAATTTACTGCAGTGTACCCCTTCCTCTCTCTACCAGAAACAGGAGCTAGAGATGAGGCAGTACAGGTCAGATTCAGGCAACCATGCCAATGTGTGAGCCACCAGTTTGTATGATTCAACGCAAAGTCAGGGACAAATTGCTTTATCCTCTGTCTAAGGTTGAATGGATAGTGACCATTATGCAGAGATGACACTATGTGTTTTAGATTTTCTGAGAGTTCACTCTGAACCTGTGTACATGCCAGAGCCAATTGAGCTCTATCTTTTTCTCCAATGAGACCCAACACCTACCCTCTAAATTTTTCCCGAAGGGCTACAGATAGAGAGGTAGTGGCATCTATATGAGCATGTTGTAAGTTCTCAAGGATGTGATTTACATCGAGTTGAGTCCTTATACCATCTCCTGTGTATTGTACCAGGCTCCCAAGTTTATTCCTCAGAATCTCTAAATCCATAGTATTCAGTGTACTTATTCCCATTGAACCTTCTCCAAGAGCGGTCGCAAAGGCATCTCGCTTCCCCCTATCTTTTCTAAGTCTCCAGTCATCTTTTCTTGTTTCTTGCCCGGATTCTACCCTTCCCTTTAGCATATCTAGTTGATTCCTCACTAGTTCCTCACATTTGTGATCCCAACGATCTACTCTGAAATCCTCCACTGAAATTCTCCAAGTGTATAGCATAAATTTGACGTTGGTTATTATTGTCCATGGATATGATAATTGGGGCGCTATCACATCTGCTATTTTATGGATAGGGATGTTACAGTCATCAAAATGTGGCCTGACTGGTTGTAAGACTTCTGTTTCATAGGGTATTCTGACTACAGTTACACATACTTGTCCTCTCCCTTTAAACGGATACAACTGGTCACTATCCCCTTGTAAGGAGAGATATTTACCAGGTTTTGTTTTGGAAAGATAAGTCCACTGAGAGAATGTCCAACACCCTTCATCTGCTACCTCGCAGAATGGCCATTTAAAAGGTCCGTCAATGGTGATATCAAAGTTAATATCTCTGCCACTAGGGTCCTTCCAGTCAACAGACACATATCTGTTCCTGTACTCCTCAGTCATAGGGGTACCATCCATCCATACATCAATTACCGGAGTATCTATGCCATTACATACTATATCCCACCTCAAGGGGTTTAGATCTAACATAACTATTTGCTTATCTGGTTCCCAATGGGCATATGTAATAAAATAGTATCCAGCAACTTCTGGTACACATTTATCTCTCATAACTGTTATCATAAAAGACCGTATAAATGGTGATCCCTCTACCCGGATGTACTTCTGATTTTTTACATCTGTTCTAATTTTCAAAATGGCAGCTCTGTACAAACCTTCCATGTCTACCTGCCCATGGTTGTTATTCCACATAGCTTGGCCTGTGCTACTACAGTTCAAGTTCATTATCATAACACTAGTTTGTAAATAATCTGTGGGAACGTGACCTTGGGCATATTTGGATTCTCTTGTGATTAGCAATTGGGAATCTCTCAACATGCGGTATCCCTTTATAGTACCTATAATTGGAATGGGTCTATCAAAATATGTTCGAACATGCAGACTATCCTGAGTGTTAGATCCTATGAAGGTGGCTTTTAGAATATACCACCCATCATATTCTCCCCCTGTAGTATCCTCTGGATCCAGTACTCCCTGCTTTGTACAAAGTACCTCTGTTACATTGTATGTTTTCTTAAAGGGTGGTAAATAAGGATTCTTTGATACCCACCTGACAGATTTAGTTGGCACTAAATCAATATTTTTATAATGGTTATATTCTTTAAGGCAGAGTGTATGTAGATCATGTTGATTGGGGGTATAGTGTCGGACCTTATCCCCAGCATAACCATATCTCCAAAACCCATACAAATACCATTGACCCACAACAAAGCTGTAATTAGAGTAGGGCTCTAGGATTTTCCCTTCCTTACAGTCTACTACCAAAAGCTTTAGCTGGTTAGTAGAATTAGATTTTTGGGAATTTCTTATTTGTGTTGTGTTGTGTTGCATTTGACCAACCCCTGTCCTCCTCGTTATTCTGAGGAGTAGCAAAACCCACTAGTACCACACCTACCAGTAGTACCAGTGTCTGTAATACTAGTTTGTTCAGATGGAAATATACTGAGCACCTTTGAGCTCCTACGGAGGAATAAGGTTTGTAATGGTTTCCTCTGGGTGCTGGTGTTACAGATCTTTCCTTGGGCTCCATGATCTGCTTAGAAAAAAGGCATGAGTCTAGTTATTTTCAATAAGGACAGGTTTTCATTTTCCTTACTAGAACCTTTAGAAAGATAGTTTTCTTGTCCCACACTCCCCTGTAGTTCCTAACTTAATGAGCACACAAATGCTCTACTGGGTTGAGGAGACTCGAGTGATTTTTGCCTGGTCAATATGGACCCACAATACCTTGCACCTCCTCTGAGAGTTTTTCTTGGTAGTCACTGGCCTCTGTACCTTCAGCATGGTATCACCCATTGTCTCGAGAACCTGATATGGTCCATCCCAGTTTGCATCCCAAGGACCTGCCTTAAAGAAAACTTTGACCATTACTAAATCTCCTACAAGGGGCATTGGGGTCTCCCCCTGTAAATAGGGTTTGTGCAGCCGTATTGCTGCATATGGCAGCAGTCCCTTCAGGTTATCTTGTACCTGTTGTAGGAACACATCTCTCGCAATTGCATCCTTAATGGGATTTGACAGCTGAGGCTCATTGGGGAAGCAAAGTGGCATTTTGCAACCTGTCATGAGCTCAAACGGAGTGATCCCTGTTGTGGATGCTTCCGTTGCCCTGATACCCATAAGCATTGCCGGTAAAGCTGTTACCCAAGAAGATCCCTTCTGTAACAATGCCTTGGCTAACCGGGTCTTAATGGTCCGGTTCATGCACTCTACTATCCCTGCTGACTGGGATGATAAGGAACATGAAATCGTTGCTTTATGTTCAGTAGTTCACAAAGTGCTTTCATGACCTTGCCAGTAAAATGGGTTCCACGATCAGATTCTATGATCTTGGGGATTCCCCAACATGACAAAATTTGTTCCCATAGGACCTGTGCCGTAGTGGTAGCTGAGTCATTCACTGTTGTAATGGCTTCTACCCACTTCGAGAACACATCATCAACTACCAAGGCATAGCGACAATTGCGACTGCCTGCTGGTAGTGGTCCTATGAAATCAATTTGTAAGGCTGCCCATGGCCCCTCTCCTGGAGGCACATGCTTTAATGCTGGCTTGAGAGCTGGTGCCTTAGGGTTGATTTGGACACATACAAGACATTGTTGAGTAACACACTCTACTGTTTTGGACATTCCTGGCCAGTATAATTTACTCTTTAGCAGAGACAACAATTTATCCCGACCAGGGTGCCCCAGGAGCTGGTGATTGAGCTGTGTCAGCTCCACTTGGATATGTGAAGGGACTACTGGGAGTGGATCTAAATTTTCTCCTGATACATGGCACAAGATACCCTGTCTGATAGACCAGGGATCCTGTGGTGAATTTCTGTGTGTCAAAAGAAGAGGGTCTTTTGACTGTTCCTCTTCAAATGACACCGGTCCTTCTTTGAGGACATTCCTGCGTACAGCCACCTGGAATGAGGGCAAAAATTCAGCATCTGGATCACAAAAGATACCAGATACTGCAGCCATTTTTGCTGCTTCATCTGCTGCATTGTTTCCTAGGATTAAGGGGTTGTTCCCTTTCTGGTGTGCAGCCTCATCAGGATGTGACTTTCCCCATTCCCAAAGTTCTTTTAAAACTGAAACATGCGCCAGAGGTTTATTCTGGCTGTCCATGAATCCACGTTTTTGCCAGGTCTCTAAGTGTGATGTTAGAGATCGCACTACATATGAACTGTAACTGTATATAGCGCGCTGCCCTGGGGGCTGAAGAAAAAGTGTTTCTTTCACAGCCTCTAACTCAGCGCGCTATGCTGACAGGTGACCTGGAAGTTTAACCAGGCACTGAGTCCCAGTGGTCTCATCCAAGACCGCATGACCTCTCGCATATGTCCCATCCACTAGAGAGCGTGACCCGTCAACAAAGATGATTCTGTCATCAGGGTGCGCTATCTGCCTGAAGAAATGTGTTGTAAGAGAATGTGTCAATAGACCGCAATCATGCTCTGTTCCAGTTGTGTTTAACAATTGAGACAGAACATACTTAGCCTTGTGACAGATTTTGATGTTCCGTCCACTAAGGTCCTTTATCCATCTCCCAAACCTCTGCTGAGAGACTCCAGGAAGTGTATCCCGGAGTAGGAGAGTTAATGGAGAGTGAGGTGTCTGCACAGTAAGTGGCCTAAACCCTACAATATACTCTGTCACTTTGACAGCATAATGTATGGCTGCCAGCTGTTTTGCACACTCATCAAAACCCCTTTCAACTGGTGAAAGAAGTCTTGAGAAGTATCCTAGTGGTCTAGTTGTTATACCCACCTCTTGCAGGAGAGCCGCTGATATGGACTCTGATCCAGCATGCGCTTGGATGGTCAGATTGCCATCTGGGTGGGGGGTGGCTAGTACCGGGGCAGATGAGAGGTCTCTTTTTAGTATTGCAAAGGCCTTCTCCTGTGCTTCCGCCCAACCTTTCAGTGAGGGTTTTTCACCTCTGAGTAATTCATAGAGAGGTTTTGCCTTGGCAACAAAGTCCTCTATGAATTCCCTCATGAGATTTGCAACCCCAGGAACTTACGCAAGTCCTGCAGCGTGCCAGGCTGTCACGGGTAAGGATATTATTGGATCCCTAACCTCTACATAGGTGGTAAAGCAGAGGGTGGTGGAGACAGAACATGCTGGGATAAGTTTAGATGAGAGTCACAATGAAGAAATACACAGACGATGGAGTAGTGTTGCAACTTTAGTATATTGTTCAATGGTGCAACAGCAGTAATAAGTATTGTATAACTCAGCTATGCTGAGTACACAGAAACTCATAAATAAAATTATCACAGCAGTACTTCATGTGGTAACCATAGGCAACAGCATGCAAACAAATAATACAGTTCAACGCTGAGATGATGATGATCCAGAACACTTGACACCTTGTAACACCAATATCAATAGAGAAGAATCACTGACACAGCTTGAAAGTCCGATGAAGATAGTATAGAGACTTGGCTGATCCAGATGGAATGTGATTCACTTAAGCAGGTAGTTGCAGGTAATATAATGGTTCTTTATCAGCAGAACAACAGATGTATATAGTCCAAGTACTAGAGACATGCAAAGGAATGTTGCTAGAAGTACAGCGTGACAATAGGAATCCAATACACGGAGAAACATAGGTTCATCACTTGATAGAATAGCAGCTGATATCGCACAGAACTTAATTAACAGAGAGGCTCTTAGCTCGGCAATAATACTTGATAATAGTCCAGCAATACTAACAGCAGAATGACAATAATAGCCGTGCTTGACCAGAACCACAGATGACCAGAACTTGATTGTAGTTCAATAAGAATTAAAGACTGCCGAGCAGAGAGGTAATAGAGCCAATCAGTATGCCCAGATGGTAATAGGCAACTCACTGGACAGTTCAATGTGCAGATAAAGTTCAAGTAATGATTGCAGCTAGAGATGAACCATGAACTGGTATTCAGCGGAGCCAGATAGAGATCAGCGATGACAGGCGGTCTCTGCAACCGATAACATCCAGAAGACACTCAGAGGATAAGGTATACAGCCAGAACCCATGGCAGGATAAGTAACACGAAGATCAGGCAATGAGTCCCTGATCACAAGAGGCTGAAATAGTCTTCAGTAACCAATAAGCTTCAGAAGGAGGTTCCAATTAGGAAAATAGAAAACAGCCATGAACAGGTAGAGACTCTGAAACGGGAGACAAGCACCAGCATAGTTCCTTAAAGGTCAAGTCACACAGCAGCACCTAGTTATGGGAGCGGTGTGTGACACAGGCCTGGGTAATTTAACCATTACTTCCATGCGGGCGGCCATGATACCCTTTGTTCCGTGAGCAATCTTAAACCCTAGAAATATCACCTCTGACCTAGCCAGGTTTGCCTTGTAAGGACTCAGCTTCAGTCCTGCCCGTGACAGGAGGCCTAACAATTCCTGTAAGAGGGTTAAGTGCTCCTCCATGGTCTCTGTATGGAAGAGTAGGTCGTCAACATACTGTAACAGGCATTCTGGACTGGAGAATACACTCAGCACTTTTGCCAATGCCTGATGAAAAGTAAGTCGGGCTACTGTGAAAGCCCTGGGGAAAAAGCAGAACAGTGAACGCAAATTTGTACTGGCAGCTTTCTGTCAAGGGTATAGAGAAAAATCCGTTTGCCACATCAATGGTTGAGAATACCTGGCTTTTACCATTTATCCTTGCCATTATGTCTGGGGTATCTGCAACTACCTGTGCTGACATGGGGGTGTATTTGTTCAGAACCCTGAGATCGATTGTGAGTCTCCAGGTGTTCGTCTCCTTCTTCCTAACAGGCCATAAGGGATTGTTGCACTTTGAATTTCCCTTTATGACCACCCCCCTTGACTCTAGGTCAGTTACAGCTTCCACTACAGAGTCCATGGCTTCAGGAGGGAAGCGATATTGACGCTGAGGTGGTGGGTCCGGCCCTTGTATGTCCACCTCAGTATCAACCATCCTTCCACAGTCATTTTTCCCTTGTGCCCATAATTCCGGATACCTGTACACAATATGTTCAAGGTCTGTGTTGTGTGAGACTTCTGTCCATTTACGTCCATTGTCATTCCTGTCATTTGCATGTATGAGTGGACCCAGATCATGTCGCTGTATCACACAGATCCTTGATTTTCTGGGACCTTTACATACCATACAATTTGCTAAATCCAATATCCAGCCCTGTTGTGTCATTGCATCAGTTCCGATAATGTTATCGGATCCAGAGTAGTACCACATTGGGATTTTTAAAGAGAAATCATTGATTTCTACAATCACTTTATCAATCCTGTGGGTTGTCACCCCCCCTTGTTGGTGATCAAATCCGATCACAACACACTGAGGGCTATCTGGATCCAAATCATGCTCCACATTGGTGATGGAGATTTCAGCTCCAGTGTCCAGCATGATTTTTACCCAAATATTTTTTATTTTAGCCATGATGTGGGGTCTCCCAGAAGGATCCAATACCAGGCTACATAGCGGAATTAGATCCTTTGGGACCCCTGACCTTCAGTCTGTCTGCACCAGATTTGCTACTGGAACCTCTACTGCACAGACTGAAACCTCTTTATTTTGTGATGCTACCTGTGAAGCAGACGGTTTATCTGCTTCCATATTTACAACTGCTACACACTTCCGTGGTTGTGCAACTGATGGATATTTTGTCCTTGTACAATTATTATATCTCTTTTGGAAACCATTTGTGTTTCCAGCTGTATAAAGAGATTGTTTAGGACAGTTTCTTCTCCTATGTCCCTTCTGTCTGCACTTGTAGCAGACTAGGGGGTATATTTGCTAAACGGCGGGTTTGGAAAAGTGGAGATGTTGCCTATAGCCTATAGGTTGCTATAGGCAATATCTCCACTTTTTTAAACCCGCCGTTTAGTAAATCTAGCCCTAGATCTTCATCCTCTGCTGGTGGAGCAGAAGGCTGAACATCTTTAGGGCGATGTTCAGGATAAGTCTGGCGGCGATCACGCGTTACACCACCAGATATACCCTGTTGCCTAATTTGTACAGATTTCTTGGATCTCAAAGTTTCCTGTCTGAATTGCTCAATAATTCTAGCTGAACCTGCGAGTGTACTACCCCAGAGGAGAGGTAGGAGCAGGCAGTGGGAGAGAGAGAGAGCGAAGGAGGTGAAAGGGGATGGGATAAAGAGGACAAGTAGAGCACCAGAGTTGTTTGTTGGCGGCGGGGATTAGAGTGCCAGGGTTGGGTAATAAGGCAGCATTGGTGGATAGAAGAGGCCGGGGCGACAACATTCAGGGCAGTAGTGAGGAAATGGTTGTAAAGAGAGGATGTCTGCTCAGGGAAGGCCAGTGAGGGAAGGGGTGAAAGGAGAGTATCAAGAGAGGAGGAGAAAGAGGCAGGGTCGATAGCATCAAGGTTGCGCCTAGTGAGGGCAGCTTTAGGCAGGGGGGGGACAGAGTGAAGGAGATTAGATGGTGGTCAGAGAGTGGGAAGTGAGAGTTGGAGAAGTCAGAGAGATCGCAGAGATGAAAGAAGACAAGGTCTAACGAGTGACCAAGACAGTGTGTGGTGGAGGAGGTCCACTGGCTGAGGCCTAGGGATGTGGTAAGGATGAGAAGTTTGATGGTGGCAGGGTCAGAGCTGTTGTCAATAGGAATGTTAAAGTCGCCAAGTATGATGGAGGGAAGGTCAGAGGAAAGTTAGTGGGGCAGCTAGGCAGCAAAGTTGTCAAGGAAAAGGGAGGTGGGGCCAGGGGGACGGTAGATGACTGAGCCACGGAGGTGGATGGGGGAGAAGAGACGGATGGAGTGTACTTCAAAGGAGGATAAAAAGAGAGGAAAGGTAAAGTGGGAATGACCCAAAAAGTACAGCTAGGGGATAGGAGGAGGCCCACTCCACCTCCTGGACGCTCATTCGGTCTGGTGGAGTGGGTGAAGGAGAGGCCCCCATAGGAGAGAGCGGCGGGTGAGGTGGTATCAGAAGAAGTAAGTCAGGTTTTGGTGATGGCAAGAAGGTTAAGAGAGTTGGAGATGAAGAGGTCATGAATGGAGGACTGCTTGTTACAGATGGACCTGGAGTTCCAGAACGCACATGAGAAAGGTAGATAGGGAAGAGGGGAGAAGTGGATAAGATTGTCGGGGTTGATGGAGCGAGGGGGAGGGTGAGAGATGGGACAGTGAGAGTTGGACCAGTGAAGGGGGCTAGGGGAGTGGATGGGCATAGGAAAGAAGCGGGGTGACATAATGAGAGACGGGGGTATGGGGAATGAGAGAAAAGGGGCAGCAGAGGCAGGAGGAGGCGTGAGGGAGTAACACAGAGGTGAGGGCAGCAATCGCCGACCTAAGTGGACCAGAGCAAATTATTGAGTGTAGTTAAATTAAGGACTGACGGAGTAGAGAAAGACAGTAAATAGGACTATATAGGATAGTGGAACGGAGTAAAACAGAAAGGCAGTGGCAAAATAATATAAAGTGGAGAAGAATAAAATAAAGGTTAAGATAAATAAATTAAATTGATGGTAAATTGAAATGAAACACAAGGAAATAGCAGTGATGGGGGCTGCAGAGAGCCAGTACTGGGTGAGAAGGAAGGAGGACACAGGAACAGGAGAGTGAGTCCAGGTGAATCACAGGTAGTCACAGGAGCAGGAGTAGTCCAAGGGGTCCAGTGATCAGGAGGAACCGAATTTCAGGAGGGTCCAAACATACGGTCGGTCCAGAGTTCAGATGGGACCTGAAATCAGGTGGGGTTAAAGATAGGGTGGGTCCAGGGACCAGGAGGGTCTAGAGAGCAGGTGGGTCCAGGTGGGTCCAGAGTTTAGGTGAGTCCAATAGGGCTAGGTAGGGGCCCTAGGTGTGGTAGGGCAGAGTGAGGACCCGTATGTGGACCGAGGAAGATAAAGCTGGGGACACATGGGCATCCTAATATGGAGGCCAGAAACTGGGGACACCTGAGGCAACCTAAGATGGAGGCCAGTGCGGAGGAGTCACAGAGACCTCAAGGGGGCAGACACAGAGGCATCCAGGGAGGGTGGCAGGGACACCGAGAGGGATAGGCATGGTGAAGGGCAGCAAGCAAGAAAAGTGAAACAAAAATGTTAATAAATTATTTGAATAAACCACAGTAGGCAGGGAGGGGCTGGTAGTGGAGAGCAGCCCGAAGCCGCGGCCTGTGGTGGGTGACGCAGCAGGGTGCAGAAGAAGAGACAGCAGGCAGGATCAGATAGGACAGCTCACCATCAGTCGGGGCCAAGAACAGCAGGGAACCGCCCCAGGAACAGAGCAGCTGGACCGGAGCAGTAGGCGGCGGAGAAACAGCAGGACCACGGGCAGTAGGTGTCTGCAACGTGGAGACCGGAGCAGCAGGCGATGTCGGGATAGGAGAAGTGCAGCGTCAGTCAGGGTCTGGAACAGCAGGAGACCGAGCAGGACCGGAGGAGAACAATGGACACAGGACCGGAGGAACAGCAGGACCACAGGCAACAGGTGTCTGCGACGTGGAAACGGAAAGCAGCAGGCGTCATTGGAATAGGAGGAGCAAAATCAGAGGAGCAGCGGGTGTCGGCAGCGTGGATACCAGAACAGCAGCAGGCGATCCGGCTTCAGGTAGGAGACAACGGTAGTCAGCCTAGAGAGCAAGCCCAAGCCAGGGCTGTTGTAGTGAGGCCAAACGAGGGAGTGAGCCCGTGTGAGCGGAGGAGAGAGCAGGATCAGGCGACAGAGTGTGGGATCAGGCACAGGCACCATGAGTGGGGAACCAGGAGAGGCTGGAGAGTGAGGCTGAAGCCACGGCCTAGAGTAGATGTAGCAGCTGGGGATCGGCAGGCAGAAACACCCAAAGGAGGGGTGGCCGGATTCACAAGCCATTAGCAGCAAAAAATCGTCAGCAGGAGCAGGCATCTCCATGGTGAAATGTGGGGCCCAGAGGGGGTTCCAAGCTGGGCTCCAACGGAGAGCAGGCAGGACACGTCTGTCCTGTTCAGAGTTCAGTAAAGACGAAGGTTGGGAGAGGTTTTACTCTGTCTGGAGCATTATATACTTTGTTCTATTTATAATATATGTAAGTTTTATGTTCTTTCTCTGTAATTTTCCTTGTTTCCTTCTTTTTCTTCCTTCCCTCTCCCCTCCTCCATACCCTCAGGGGCATCCTCCTATAAAATTTAGAAATCGAGCTTTATATTTTGCTCTTTCAACCTTCTATGTACCCACATGATCTCCACCCTTAAGGTTATCTCAGCAAATGCTAAAGGGTTAAATCTTCCGGAGAAACGCTCACGTGCCCTGGGTGAATACCACAAAGAAAGTGCTGATGTTGTTTTCGTACAGGAGACACATTTTAAGTTTGGGTCCTCTCCAGTCTTTCGAGATCACCATTATTTTAATTCATACTTTAGCAACAACAGCGCTGGTAAAACCCTCGGAGTTGCTATACTCTTTTGGAGGTCACTTCCTTTTACCATGTTACAAAAAACTAAACTAGTTGAGGGGAGAGCCCTCTTGGTTAAATGTAAGCTTTATGACACTGTTTACACATTTGTTTATCTATATTTTTCAAATCAGGGCCAACACGCCTTTCTGGTTTCAGTCCTGGAAAAGATTGGGGATCTGGCGGAGGGCGTACTGGTGGTTGGAGGTGACGTCAATTGGTCTATTGAACTAGACTTATCCAATGGTGCTCCCAGACTTCGTAGGTCTCTATATGCGAAGGTAAGACACACCTTAAACAGTTTTCAGCTGGCCAACGCTTGGAGGATACATCACCCAACAGTCAGAGATTATACCTTCTTTTCACACCCACATGGAGTGGTTTCCCGCATTGACTATTTATTTCTCTCTCATAGAAACCTTCATTTGGTTCACTCTACATGTATAGGTCAAGCAACCTGGTCTGATCATGCCCCAATATCTCTAAAGTTACGACTGGCTCAACCCAAATTAAAAAGCTGCTCATGGAGAATTAATGAGCTTCTCCTACAAGACTCGTATTGTAGGACTCAAATTGAACAGGCCCTAGATGAATACATAGAGTTCAATACTACCTCGGAGGTCTCTGCAGTGACATTATGGGAAGCACATAAATGAGTGTGCTTCGTGGTAAACTAATTCACCTAGGCTCTTACATGAAAAAAGAAAAGGAAGCCCTTAAAAACCAACTCTTGCAAAAAATTATAGATCTTGAATCCAGACATAAGTTCACTTTGGCCACCGAGGTACTAACTGAACTGACAGAAGCAAAGTCTGCTCTTAATAAACTTCGGGAGGCTAGGGACAACACAACTAAAGTCATTGATCTGGTCCATTCGGCACTGTCCTCCAGCACCCTAGCCCTGCTTTTATCCACGGATGCAGAAAAGTTTTTGATCGTATTGATTGGTCATTTATACCGTGCATGCTTTAACACATGGGATTAGGTCCATTAGCGCTCTATAGGATCCTGGCTCTTTACCATTCCCCCAAAGCACGAATTAAAATAAACGGGACGCTTTCGGATCCGATATTGATTGGCAATGGCACCAGGCAGGGTTGCCCACTCTCCCTGCTAATTTTTGTTCTTTGTATGGAAGCCTTGGCCAATTCTATTAGAGCAAATCCTGACATTTCAGGATTACAGGTAGGAGGGGTGGAATATAAACTAGCTCTTTTTGCTGATGACCTTCTAGCTATGGTTACTAATTTTGATTCCAAACTTGATCAAAGAGTTTCACCGTTTTGGGTCCATGTCTAATTTTAAGATTAATTATTCGAAGTTGGTAACCTTTAACATATCTGTTCCTACTCACATAGTAGAGGGACTCCAACAGGCGTTTCCTTTCTAATGGCAGCCCCCATTACATTAAGTATTTAGGTGTAGTAATCTCTAGTGACCTGACACAGTTATTTGATCTTAATTTTGGCCCACTAATAACAAGACTTCGAACAGATCTGGGAGAGTGGAGGGGAAAGACCTTCTTGTGGTTAGGTCGGGTTAATATAATTAAGATGAATATCCTTCCCCGCATTCTTTACCTTCTTGAAACGTTGCCAATCCATATGCCTGACAGGTGGTTTGTTGACCTACAAAGATTGTTGAGAGATTTTGTATGGGGGGAAATAGACCCTGTTTTAAGCATGATGTCCTTTATCAATGTAGGCACTTGGAAGGTCTATAACTCCCACATTTTCCCTTTTACAACAATGCAGTCATGTTGGGAAGGATTGTGGAATGGACAGTCTCGAATGGTGAGAAACAGTGGATTGACATAGAGGGTGCGACACTGCCCTCTCTGCCCCGGTTTACTCTGTGGTTCAGCAAATTACCTTCTATCAAACACCCCACTATTGGCCCTAATATTTCAAGGTGGTCTAGACTCCGGTCTCTTGCCCACATTTCCTCGCCTATATTCCCTTTGCTTCCGATTTTCCGCAATCCATTGTTTCCATCGGGTGAGCGAGTTGGCCCATTCAAGACATGGGTTCAAGCGGGAATCGCACGAGTCGGCCAGCTGATAAGCTCCACGAGTGTGTCTTCTTTCACTGTAATTCAGACAAAATGGGACTTGCCAAACTCTGAGATTTGGAGATTTCTCCAAATCAAACATTTTCTGTCCTCTGGTCCTCCCCGTAAAGGAACAACAAGGAACCTTACAGACTTTGAATCGATTTGTCAAGCTTCCACCTGTCCTCGTCACCTCCTCTCTACTATATATTCACTTCTTATAGGAAATTTATTTAATTCCTTACCAAAATTTACCAGAGAGTGGGAATGAGATTTGGGCAATCAGATTCAGAAGGATGATTGCTTAACATTTTCGAATCCACTCATGCTTGCTCAACTAGCAAAGCAGTTATAGAAACTCACTATAAGGTCTTGTCAAGATGGTATAGATGCCCAGCCCAATTAGCAAAAGTTTTCCCGGGGGTGCCAATCGTTTGTTGGAGGTGTCAAGAGGCCCCTGGCACACCCCTTCATATATGGTGAAATTGTGCGGTTCTCCGGCCGTATTGGACACAGGTTATAGCAGTCTCTACAGATATTTTGGGTAACGAGGTCCCTGATGACCCTGCTTTTTGGTTACTAAACAAAACTAATTTACAGATTTCTAGCTTTAAAAAATCTATTTTGAAATATCTAATTTCTGCCGCTAAAACAGTGATACCGGTTCATTGGAAATCCTCCACACCCCCATCCATTAAATAGTGGTGGCAGAGAATAGAATTCTACAGATTAATGGATGAATTAACTTTCTCTTCAGCGGACAAGTTTGCAGAATATTATGTGATTTCGTGTCCCTGGTTTGCATTTCAGGATACAGGGAAACTAGCTCAGCTGTTCAACCCTCTCTCCCTCAACCAAGAACGATCCATGTTAATTACAATTTCAATGAGGTAGCTCCTTTTTCCCCACCCGATTTCCCCCCCTCCTTCTCAGTCCCCCTTTTCTATCTTTTTCTTCTCCTCTCCGTCTGACGCCCGAGTAAGGCAGTATTACACTTCTCTTTTTTTTCTTTTTCTTAATTTCTCTCCTCCTTGGTTAAAATGTATTTATCTTTTATTTGCTGTAAAATAACGGAGTTTAAAAAAAATAAAAAATAAATAAATAAGTCATAGCTACTTCAGTAATTTGTTCATTTTGACTTTGTTGATGCAATGTGTTATTTAATAAAGAAATATAAAAAAACAAACCCCAATATCTTTCTGTTGAAGAACCTTCTCCTATGATATGATTCTCAAGCCATTTCATGCATTGTTCAAAAGTATCTCCCATCCTCCCAGCCACATGGCAGGATTAGCTATTTTGCATGTGTTTGTAAAACCCCACACACAACTCTGGTCAGTTTCAGATAACAGCTTTGAAACCTGAGACAAAGGAGGGTGTTGGGACACTGGGAGGGTCACTTGCTTTTTACTGTTGGACACATACATAGTGGGGAGAACCGACAGGGGTGATGACATCATCACCCCTGGACCCAAGAAGCTCCATGTGTGTGTGGTGAATCACCACACACACGCTGTTACTTGGGAGGCTGGGAGTTTCCAAGTCTGGACTATAAAAGTCCAGACCCGGGACCCCCTCTCTCTCTTACTGCTGCTGCTGACCTGGAACCACACATTACACTACAGAAAATACACTAGGAACACTCACTAATAGGGACACACTACATTACAGAAAATATATATATTACACTATACTATTACACTACATAAAAGATACATTACATTACAGAAACTATATATACATTATACTACAGAAAACCTACATTAAGCTACAATAAAGGATTCTATGCTACAGGAACGTTTCCTACACTGCAGATAAAGAATCGGACCAAGGATACAAGGACTTGATAAGTATCATTAATATATATATCCATAGAGCTATATGTGTATTTGTATTGTGGATTTAACTATTTATATACCTATAACTGTGTAGCTATTGTCTAATATCTGTGATAGTTAAATCAATATTATAAATACTGATTCTTATTAAGGATACATATGTGAAGCAAGGATAGTGTAAGGAAAAAGGTGGTGAACCTAGGGTTAATGTTATATTTATATACTATTTTATGTTGAACAACGTTATGATATATGTGGGAATTGTGAATACAAGCTTTTCTGTGTTAACAGTAAAATACTTTGATTTAAATACATACATATGTTGTGAGTATTGATTATTTATAACGAATATATACTGTGAAGTACTGCTCAGATACAGTGATTATTGGATAAATAGTTCTGTAAAACTTGTGTTATTTAGTGTGGTCAAAAGACTGAGTAAGGCAACACTGTGTAAGGAAAAGTGCATAAAAGTGCGAGTTTTTATAGCGAGTGTATCTAAGAACAGAATAAGAGAATAGCGTGCGCAGGTAAGGCGCTACCACAGGTCCTTTAAAACTTGCAAAGATATTAGTCTTTCATTTGTGGTTGATTTTCTAATAGTGATTATATAGGCTGCATGTGCTAGAATTTTAAATTTATGCATGGTGTGCCTGCATACTTTTATTGTATGAATGAAGATTTTATTTCTGGAATACATTTTAAAGAGGTCATAGTGTGTGTAATTCATTGTAACATATATTCCTTGTTTTTCCTTGCAATGTAGGCAATGATATGGTCCCTTGTGATTGCCTTTGAGGCATCCCAAAACTCCACTGGATTATCCAAGTGTATTAGATTCCCATAAATATGAGGGGAAGTGCTAAAGGTGATCTACTAAGGTTCATTGTAACCTAGCCATGTTCCTCATTATGGGGGTATGATTGGAAATGAAAATGCTTTCAATACTTGTATCAGGGTAACCTTGTTTTTCTCTCCTAATACAGACGAGGCACAGTTGACGAGAAAGCAAAGCAGCCATTGGTTTAATACACTGGTGCAAGTGCAGTATTCTTCCCCCTTCACTCTTGTCTCTTCAGGGTCACTTGTGTAGGTGCCTGTGGTATCCTTTGTGGAAGCATGACTCTAAGCCCAGAAGGGGCAGAATCTTTCTGATACCAATAAGGTAGCGCCAGGATCCTGGGCTGGCTGGCCACCCCAAATTTTCTTTGGTATTGACTGGGAGCTGTTACTGCATATGCTTTCATTGCCACCATTTGTATAACAATTAAAAATGTGACCTTAGTGTGCCAAAATTTAAACATGTGTCTGTGCCATTATTTCAGGTCATGATTTAAGAAGATTTGTCATTTTAGTTTAGCAACCACCAAGGGTACACTATGTTATGCTGTGATTTAAGTATTTAAATTTATTCCATTTGCATAGATGTTTTTTGCTGGACTAAATAGTTCTTCTTAATATGAATGAGATTTAAACAATCTATATTAATACGATACCCAACACACATAACAATACTGGCCATAAAATCTAGCATGAATGTGGTTGATTACAGTGACAAAGACATTAGACTTTTTTCATTACAATTAGACAATGAGCACATGATTGCTAATTCTTTGCATTTTTATTATAGTCAAGGAAGGATACCTTGAATATCATGGAGCTCTTGCAACAATAATAGTGTTAAAGTGCAGTCCTCTTTCTATTTTTGTTTATTGTTATGGTGATGCCTATAAAAAATATATCTACCCTCTATGTCCAAGAACACATCACCATCACCATTTGTATATTGTATATTTTTCCCAAGTAGGATTGCTATACCCAGATATTAGAGGATGTTATTTGTGTCGGGGTATGTATGTAGTGAAAGTCATGTGATATATTTAAGATGCAATGTGAAAACATATGTATATGTGTTGGGAAAGTCAGCTCTACCCAGACTGTCCTCCTGACTACCATGCAGCAAAAAAATGGAACCACACTGGAGCTTGGTTGCCAAAGTTGAACCTGCAAGGAACTATAGCACAAAAATGAGGGTAAACAAAATAACAAACCATGTAATATAACCAACTGAGTTACAGAGTTCAACCATTTTTCATTAATAACTCCACCAGGTTAGACAATAAGGTTTCGCAAGCAAGCAGAGCCAAAATAATAAATAATATCAATAACTTATTGCATTATCTGTGTGGGGGTGACTTGCTAGGCTGGAAAGTTTGTAGCGCTTTGTAGCCAAATTCAGGATTGTGAAATAGGATTGGCCTGCCATTAAGTATCACTTTTAACTTTCCAGGCGTTTAGTATTATACTTCAGATTGATGCTGTATGGAGTTTATTTTTTGATCTAGTAGGGCATAATGACTTGGGACATTTCTTTAGCTGTTTCAGCAGCTCACATGGATTGTTTAAGCTTTCACTGCATAGGGTTAGGTGTGTCACCAAATCAATGACACTTTATGACCTAGAGAGGTTGGTGCACAGCGGTGTGTTTTGCTTGCTTAATTTGATTTGCCCATCTGTCATTGGATGTTTATATTACAAATTTGTTATACCCTATAGGACAGGGTAATTGTATGCATGTTATTCCAAAGCTTATTTGTATAAATTCAGTTTTTTTTATATTTATATTTTTTATTAGAAGCATTTTGTATCTATAAAAAACCCAAAATGAAACATCAAACATATGTTTCGCAGATGCACATAAGACAAAAAGGTATCAGCTTAGATATCAAGGTTTTAAGCAACATACTTTGTATATAAATATGTTTAGAAAACATACCAGAAATTAAATTTCCTAAATATTTATAAAGTAATCGTGGGTCTTCTGATAATTCCCTCAAATGAGATCCGTTTAACAGCGCTGTAGTTTCTTCTTCTCTGAAACATATAACAACAGTTCCATACTATACTGACTTATGCAATGTGAGAATATCTTGATTGGTGAAGACCCTCCTGCGATTAATACATTCACAACAGTAGTGCATGGCTGAAAGTAGCTGGATTGCACTATATGTGTAAAATATATATTTGGACAATTTTTGTAGGTGCACCTACATTGAGATTTGTCCCATGTGGCACTGATGCAAGTTCACATGTTATGTGGTTAGAATTCATTACCAATTTTATGTGGTTTATATATTGTTTTAATAAAATATTTTAATAATCTTTATGTGCACAAGTACTTTTACGGCAGACTTGGTATACCATCGCATCATCGTATATATTTTTTGGGGTGCAGATCCCCAGCATAGGTACCTAGTCTGAGCAGTCATTCTAAGTACCGGACAAATATTTTCATTTATTGTTGGATTTTTCTGCTATTCCGGTACTGAAGATGACTTCCCTATCCAGTTTTGAGGTTAGAAATAGGAGAAGACAATCCTATTTGAAGGGTGAGTCTGGTCACACCAGTGCCTCTTCTAGGGAACAGAGTCTAATGAGAGATTTTAATAAACTGGAAAATCTGCTTAAAGTGGAGATGAGACACTGGTGGGACGGAATTAGTCTGCAAAAATATGTAGATAAGAAGATGGTCCCGAGGGGCCTGAGATTGTTTAAAATTTTTCCATTTCAGGATGATGTAGATACGTTGTCACAGTGGAATCAAACATTGGATGAGTGCTTTATCTCCCTAATGAAAATTCTAATTAAATATAGGGAAGAGAAAGTGAAGAGTCTAACCAGAGAGATCGAAGTTATCAAAAATAAACTAGAAACATATGAGGATATAGAAGCCCTCACACAAAGAGATAAAAAGACAAATGAAAGAGTAGTGGAATATGAACGTCAACTCGTTCACACTAAAGAAACCAAATATGATAGGGACGTACAAGATTACCAACAAGATAGAGTGAGAACATATAACAAATTCAGAAGGGATGGTAAATCAGAAAGAAGTTTGAGTAGGAAGAGATATACAGAGGCGAGATCTCAACATAGACCTCTTAGGAGTAAATATGTTACCTCCCCCTCTTCTAGATTTAGGGAATCACCAAAAAGAAAAAGTTCTATGGAAAGACATAGCAATCTATTGGATAATAAATATCCACAAGATCAAAGACATGTAAGACCTAAGACCCAAAAAGGAGCCTATGGTAGGGATCCCAAACGATTTAACGAAGAGGACTCTAGTTGGGTTACATCTTTAAATAGAAACAAAAACTCAGTACCTTCCCCTTTTTTAGGGACGTATCAGTCCCAAAAGGAAAAAGGAAGAGATATAACACACCCCAATTGATATCAATTACTCTCAGCAGGGACAACCAAAAAAAGATCAAGACACCTATCAGAGGACAAGGAGGATATATCAGATGTAGACACAGGAAGTTGGAACTAAAAGGGAGACATATCAATGATCCTCTAGAAGATCCAAAAACTTCAGTAGAGCTAGATAGATACATCGATTCTACTAAGAGGAGTGTTACTGAATATGCTAATGATAATGTAGGGGTGAATAATGGAGATAAAAAGAAAGATAATAACAATAAAAATAGAAACAGTAATAAAAATAAAAATGAAGTCAAAGATAAAAATAAAAATGAAAAAAGGAATAGAACTAAGAAAGAGGATATAAATAAGAAGGGTTTGGTTAATCCTAAAAAAATTAATAAAAGGGTCATTTGTGTCAGAAGGAAAAAAGAAGATAAGGGTAAACGAAAGAAAAAACGGAAAGGAACTATAGATACCAGATCTCCTGAAAGTAGGGGGGTATTCAATTTATCAAGTAAAGTAAAGCTGAGAGAACTTTTAAGTAAAGGGTTAAATTTTGCCCTGTCATCGGGCCCTAATCTTTTTGAGCTATTCACAGAACTAAACAGATATATGAGGCTACTCTGTCGTAAAAAATATTTTATAAATAGAAAATTGAAAAAAGAGGGAATAAATACCATATGTGTAATATGTAATATGTGTACCATAATAAATACCTATTGTGATGGATACTGAACAAGAAACCCAGGCATTAAGGGCTCTAGAAGAATTTTGGGCTCAAAATAACTGTGAGATAGATCCTCTTGTTACAATTTTTGATGTGAACCAACAAAATATAGGGGGTCAGATCAAAGTTTAAAGTGAAATCTGAGTTTTTTCCAGTTCATATGAAAAGTCCACAAATGGATTGCTTCTACAAAGTAACTATGGAACAATTCAGAGATTTGTGTTCTCAACAAAGTAGACTCAGGGAAGGAAAAAATAATAAAGCAAGTAATAATGGAAATACTAATAAAAGGAGGAAGAGACTTGCTAATTTATCATTTTCGGAACAGGAGGCTCTCAGGATGTTACAACAAGATCCATCCCTGATTATTAAGAATGCTGACAAAGGAGGGGGGGTGGTAATACAAGACCTGATAGATTACAAAAAGGAAGCACACAGACAGTTGAGCAATGAGGTGTTTTATAAGAAGCTAGTAAGTAACCCGGGTGAATTATATAAATCACTATTGAAAGATTTTTTAGATGTAGCTATGGAAGAGGGTATAATTTCAAAGAGTGAAATGGATTTTTTGTTCATATCCCACCCAATTACACCAATATATTATCACTTGCCCAAGATCCACAAACAATTACAATCACCTCCAGGACGTCCTATAATTTCAAGTCTTGGATCACTAACGGTTAACCTTTCAAATTATGTGGATTTTTATCTACAACCCTTAGTAATTAAAATGAAGTCACATATACGGGATTCCTCACACCTATTGGGTCTACTTCAGGACATCAGATGGGATGAAACTTTTGCATTCCTAACAATGGATGTAGAATCTTTATACACTAACATTCCCCACACGAAAGGGATTGAGGTAATTGAGGAGACTCTAAAATATAATGGAGAATTATCAGATAAACTTCAAAAATTCCTTGTGGAAGCAATACCTTTTATTCTAAAACACAATTATTTTTTATTTGATGGAAGTTATTATTTGCAGACAAGAGGGACGGCCATGGGGACGTGCTTCAACCCGAGCTACGCCAACCTATACGTGGGAGCCTTTGAAGAGTCCCATGTGTGGGCTGGCGAGTTCGGGGCGGACCTCGTCCTCTATGGCCGTTACATCGACGATTTATTTTTTATTTGGAGAAGGGGAGAAACAAGAGCACAGGCATTTGTGGATTACATGAATCAGAATAATTATCACCTCAAATTTACATCCAAATATCATAAAAATAATATTGAATTTCTTGATCTATCCTTAATAGCTAAAGATGGTGTGATTTCTACTTCTACTTTTTTCAAACAAGTAGATTGTAATAACTACCTTCATTTTAAAAGTGTCCATTATCATAAATGGAAAAAGAATATACCAAAGGGACAATTTATGTGCATACGTCGCAATTGTTCTGATGAAGATATGTATTTGCAACAAGCTAAAATAATGTCCAGAAATTTCCTTGATAGAGGGTATCCTCCTTCGCTTGTTCAACAAGCATTTGAAGAAGTGGGAGAAATGAAGAGAGGGACTTTATTGATTCCCAATAAGAGAAATATACATGTGGGATTGGATGAGAATTCTAAGGTACAAAATAAAGTAAGAAGGGATAAAAAAGCTAAAAATAATGAGGATTTGGAGTGGGCATTTATCTCTAAATACAATGAATCCTCTGCAGCGATACAGAGAATTCTACA
>NW_027447387.1:0-32280 GCF_038048845.1 Mixophyes fleayi | reverse complement strand
TGTGTAAAAAAGCGTTGTTTTTGGACGGCAATGAAGAAATTACTATATTTTGCGATTTCTCCTGCTCAGAAAGACTTTGAAAGTTGATAATTGTGGACAATGTTAGAAATGTCATGAGAAACAAGAATTATGTAAAAGGATTGATGTAAGTCATTGTTTCCAAGAGAAAGGGAGACTGGAGTGTAAAAAAGCGTTGTTTTTGGACTGCAATGAAGAAATGACTATGTTTTGCGATTTCTCCTGCTCAGAAAGACTTAGAAAGTTGATATTTGTGGGCAATGTTAGAAATGTCATGAGAAACAAGAATTATGTAAAAGGATTGATGTAAGTCATTGTTTCCAGGAGAAGGGGAGACAGGAGTGTAAAAAAGCGTTGTTTTTGGACGGCAATGAAGAAATTACTATATTTTGCGATTTCTCCTGCTCAGAAAGACTTAGAAAGTTGATAATTGTGGGCAATGTTAGAAATGTCAGGAGAAACAAGAATTATGTAAAAGGATTGATGTAAGTCATTGTTTCCAGGAGAAAGGGAGACAGGAGTGTAAAAAAGCGTTGTTTTAGGACGGCAATGAAGAAATGACTATGTTTTGCGATTTCTCCTGCTCAGAAAGACTTAGAAAGTTGATATTTGTGGGCAATGTTAGAAATGTCAGGAGAAACAAGAATTATGTAAAAGGATTGATGTAAGTCATTGTTTCCAAGAGAAAGGGAGACTGGAGTGTAAAAAAGCATTGTTTTTGGACGGCAATGAATAAATGACTGTTTTGCGATTTCTCTTGCTCAGAAAGACTTAGAAAGTTGATAATTGTGGGCAATGTTAGAAATGTCATGAGAAACAAGAATTATGTAAAAGGATTGATGTAAGTCATTGTTTCCAGAAGAAAGGGAGACAGGAGTGTAAAAAAGCGTTGTTTTTGGACGGCAATGAAGAAATGACTATATTTTGCGATTTCTCCTGCTCAGAAAGACTTACAAAGTTGATAATTGTGGGCAATGTTAGAAATGTCAGGAGAAACAAGAATTATGTAAAAGGATTGATGTAAGTCATTGTTTCCAAGAGAAAGGGAGACTGGAGTGTAAAAAAGCGTTGTTTTTGGACTGCAATGAAGAAATGACTATGTTTTGCGATTTCTCCTGCTCAGAAAGACTTAGAAAGTTGATAATTGTGGACAATGTTAGAAATGTCATGAGAAACAAGAATTATGTAAAAGGATTGATGTAAGTCATTGTTTCCAAGAGAAAGGGAGACTGGAGTGTAAAAAAGCGTTGTTTTTGGACTGCAATGAAGAAATGACTATGTTTTGCGATTTCTCCTGCTCAGAAAGACTTAGAAAGTTGATATTTGTGGGCAATGTTAGAAATGTCAAGAGAAACAAGAATTATGTAAAAGGATTGATGTAAGTCATTGTTTCCAAGAGAAAGGGAGACAGGAGTGTAAAAAAGCGTTGTTTTTGGACGGCAATGAAGAAATTACTATGTTTTGCGATTTCTCCTGCTCAGAAAGACTTAGAAAGTTGATAATTGTGGACAATGTTAGAAATGTCATGAGAAACAAGAATTATGTAAAAGGATTGATGTAAGTCATTGTTTCCAAGAGAAAGGGAGACTGGAGTGTAAAAAAGCGTTGTTTTTGGACTGCAATGAAGAAATGACTATGTTTTGCGATTTCTCCTGCTCAGAAAGACTTAGAAAGTTGATATTTGTGGGCAATGTTAGAAATGTCAAGAGAAACAAGAATTATGTAAAAGGATTGATGTAAGTCATTGTTTCCAAGAGAAAGGGAGACTGGAGTGTAAAAAAGCATTGTTTTTGGACGGCAATGAATAAATGACTGTTTTGCGATTTCTCTTGCTCAGAAAGACTTAGAAAGTTGATAATTGTGGGCAATGTTAGAAATGTCATGAGAAACAAGAATTATGTAAAATGATTGATGTAAGTCATTGTTTCCAGGAGAAAGGGAGACAGGAGTGTAAAAAAGCGTTGTTTTTGGACGGCAATGAAGAAATGACTATATTTTGCGGTTTCTCCTGCTCAGAAAGACTTAGAAAGTTGATAATTGTGGGCAATGTTAGAAATGTCAGGAGAAACAAGAATTATGTAAAAGGATTGATGTAAGTCATTGTTTCCAAGAGAAAGGGAGACTGGAGTGTAAAAAAGCGTTGTTTTTGGACGGCAATGAAGAAATTACTATGTTTTGCGATTTCTCCTGCTCAGAAAGACTTAGAAAGTTGATAATTGTGGGCAATGGTAGAAATGTCATGAGAAATAAGAATTGTGTAAAAGGATTGATGTAAGTCATTGTTGCCAAGAGAAAGGGAGACTGGAGTGTAAAAAAGCGTTGTTTTTGGACTGCAATGAAGAAATGACTATGTTTTGCGATTTCTCCTGCTCAGAAAGACTTAGAAAGTTAATAATTGTGGGCAATGTTAGAAATGTCATGAGAAACAAGAATTATTTAAAAGGATTGATGTAAGTCATTGTTTCCAGGAGAAAGGGAGACAGGAGTGTAAAAAAGCGTTGTTTTTGGACGGCAATGAAGAAATGACTATATTTTGCGATTTCTCCTGCTCAGAAAGACTTAGAAAGTTGATAATTGTGGGCAATGTTAGAAATGTCATGAGAAACAAGAATTATGTAAAAGGATTGATGTAAGTCATTGTTTCCAAGAGAAAGGGAGACTGGAGTGTAAAAAAGCGTTGTTTTTGGACTGCAATGAAGAAATGACTATGTTTTGCGATTTCTCCTGCTCAGAAAGACTTAGAAAGTTGATATTTGTGGGCAATGTTAGAAATGTCAAGAGAAACAAGAATTATGTAAAAGGATTGATGTAAGTCATTGTTTCCAAGAGAAAGGGAGACTGGAGTGTAAAAAAGCATTGTTTTTGGACGGCAATGAATAAATGACTGTTTTGCGATTTCTCTTGCTCAGAAAGACTTAGAAAGTTGATAATTGTGGGCAATGTTAGAAATGTCATGAGAAACAAGAATTATGTAAAAGGATTGATGTAAGTCATTGTTTCCAGGAGAAAGGGAGACAGGAGTGTAAAAAAGCGTTGTTTTTGGACGGCAATGAAGAAATGACTATATTTTGCGGTTTCTCCTGCTCAGAAAGACTTAGAAAGTTGATAATTGTGGGCAATGTTAGAAATGTCAGGAGAAACAAGAATTATGTAAAAGGATTGATGTAAGTCATTGTTTCCAAGAGAAAGGGAGACTGGAGTGTAAAAAAGCGTTGTTTTTGGACGGCAATGAAGAAATTACTATGTTTTGCGATTTCTCCTGCTCAGAAAGACTTAGAAAGTTGATAATTGTGGGCAATGGTAGAAATGTCATGAGAAATAAGAATTGTGTAAAAGGATTGATGTAAGTCATTGTTGCCAAGAGAAAGGGAGACTGGAGTGTAAAAAAGCGTTGTTTTTGGACTGCAATGAAGAAATGACTATGTTTTGCGATTTCTCCTGCTCAGAAAGACTTAGAAAGTTAATAATTGTGGGCAATGTTAGAAATGTCATGAGAAACAAGAATTATTTAAAAGGATTGATGTAAGTCATTGTTTCCAGGAGAAAGGGAGACAGGAGTGTAAAAAAGCGTTGTTTTTGGACGGCAATGAAGAAATGACTATATTTTGCGATTTCTCCTGCTCAGAAAGACTTAGAAAGTTGATAATTGTGGGCAATTTTAGAAATGTCAGGAGAAACAAGAAATATGTGAAAGGATTGATGTAAGTCATTGTTTCCAAGAGAAAGGGAGACTGGAGTGTAAAAAAGCATTGTTTTTGGACGGCAATGAATAAATGACTGTTTTGCGATTTCTCTTGCTCAGAAAGACTTAGAAAGTTGATAATTGTGGGCAATGTTAGAAATGTCATGAGAAACAAGAATTATGTAAAAGGATTGATGTAAGTCATTGTTTCCAGGAGAAGGGGAGACAGGAGTGTAAAAAGCGTTGTTTTTGGACGGCAATGAAGAAATTACTATATTTTGCGATTTCTCCTGCACAGAAAGACTTAGAAAGTTGATAATTGTGGGCAATGTTAGAAATGTCATGAGAAACAAGAATTATGTAAAAGGATTGATGTAAGTCATTGTTTCCAAGAGAAAGGGAGACAGGAGTGTAAAAAAGCGTTGTTTTTGGACGGCAATGAAGAAATGACTATGTTTTGCGATTTCTCCTGCTCAGAAAGACTTAGAAAGTTAATAATTGTGGACAATGTTAGAAATGTCATGAGAAACAAGAATTATGTAAAAGGATTGATGTAAGTCATTGTTTCCAAGAGAAAGGGAGACTGGAGTGTAAAAAAGCGTTGTTTTTGGACTGCAATGAAGAAATGACTATGTTTTGCGATTTCTCCTGCTCAGAAAGACTTAGAAAGTTGATATTTGTGGGCAATGTTAGAAATGTCAGGAGAAACAAGAATTATGTAAAAGTATTGATGTAAGTCATTGTTTCCAAGAGAAAGGGAGACTGGAGTGTAAAAAAGCATTGTTTTTGGACGGCAATGAATAAATGACTGTTTTGCGATTTCTCTTGCTCAGAAAGACTTAGAAAGTTGATAATTGTGGACAATGTTAGAAATGTCATGAGAAACAAGAATTATGTAAAAGGATTGATGTAAGTCATTGTTTCCAAGAGAAAGGGAGACTGGAGTGTAAAAAAGCGTTGTTTTTGGACTGCAATGAAGAAATGACTATGTTTTGCGATTTCTCCTGCTCAGAAAGACTTAGAAAGTTGATATTTGTGGGCAATGTTAGAAATGTCAGGAGAAACAAGAATTATGTAAAAGGATTGATGTAAGTCATTGTTTCCAAGAGAAAGGGAGACTGGAGTGTAAAAAAGCATTGTTTTTGGACGGCAATGAATAAATGACTGTTTTGCGATTTCTCTTGCTCAGAAAGACTTAGAAAGTTGATAATTGTGGGCAATGTTAGAAATGTCATGAGAAACAAGAATTATGTAAAAGGATTGATGTAAGTCATTGTTTCCAGAAGAAAGGGAGACAGGAGTGTAAAAAAGCGTTGTTTTTGGACGGCAATGAAGAAATGACTATATTTTGCGGTTTCTCCTGCTCAGAAAGACTTAGAAAGTTGATAATTGTGGGCAATGTTAGAAATGTCAGGAGAAACAAGAATTATGTAAAAGTATTGATGTAAGTCATTGTTTCCAAAAGAAAGGGAGACAGGAGTGTAAAAAAGTGTTGTTTTTGGACGGCAATGAAGAAATGACTATGTTTTGCGATTTCTCCTGCTCAGAAAGACTTAGAAAGTTGATAATTGTGGGCAATGTTAGAAATGTCAGGAGAAACAAGAATTATGTAAAAGGATTGATGTAAGTCATTGTTTCCAAGAGAAAGGGAGACTGGAGTGTAAAAAAGCGTTGTTTTTGGACTGCAATGAAGAAATGACTATGTTTTGCGATTTCTCCTGCTCAGAAAGACTTAGAAAGTTGATAATTGTGGACAATGTTAGAAATGTCATGAGAAACAAGAATTATGTAAAAGGATTGATGTAAGTCATTGTTTCCAAGAGAAAGGGAGACTGGAGTGTAAAAAAGCGTTGTTTTTGGACTGCAATGAATAAATGACTGTTTTGCGATTTCTCTTGCTCAGAAAGACTTAGAAAGTTGATAATTGTGGGCAATGTTAGAAATGTCATGAGAAACAAAAATTATGTAAAAGGATTGATGTAAGTCATTGTTTCCAGAAGAAAGGGAGACAGGAGTGTAAAAAAGCGTTGTTTTTGGACGGCAATGAAGAAATGACTATATTTTGCGGTTTCTCCTGCTCAGAAAGACTTAGAAAGTTGATAATTGTGGGCAATGTTAGAAATGTCAGGAGAAACAAGAATTATGTAAAAGGATTGATGTAAGTCATTGTTTCCAAGAGAAATGGAGACAGGAGTGTAAAAAAGCGTTGTTTTTGGACTGCAATGAAGAAATGACTATGTTCTGCGATTTCTCCTGCTCAAAAAGACTTAGAAAGTTGATAATTGTGGGCAATGTTAGAAATGTCAGGAGAAACAAGAATTATGTAAAAGTATTGATGTAAGTCATTGTTTCCAAGAGAAAGGGAGACAGGAGTGTAAAAAAGCGTTGTTTTTGGACGGCAATGAAGAAATGACTTTATTTTGCGGTTTCTCCTGCTCAGAAAGACTTAGAAAGTTGATAATTGTGGGCAATGTTAGAAATGTCATGAGAAACAAGAATTATGTAAAAGGATTGATGTAAGTCATTGTTTCCAGGAGAAAGGGAGACAGGAGTGTAAAAAAGTGTTGTTTTTGGACGGCAATGAAGAAATGACTATATTTTGCGGTTTCTCCTGCTAAGAAAGACTTAGAAAGTTGATAATTGTGGGCAATGTTAGAAATGTCAGGAGAAACAAGAATTATGTAAAAGGATTGATGTAAGTCATTGTTTCCAAGAGAAAGGGAGACTGGAGTGTAAAAAAGCGTTGTTTTTGGACTGCAATGAAGAAATGACTATGTTTTGCGATTTCTCCTGCTCAGAAAGACTTAGAAAGTTGATATTTGTGGGCAATGTTAGAAATGTCATGAGAAACAAGAATTATGTAAAAGGATTGATGTAAGTCATTGTTTCCAGGAGAAGGGGAGACAGGAGTGTAAAAAAGCGTTGTTTTTGGACGGCAATGAAGAAATTACTATATTTTGCGATTTCTCCTGCTCAGAAAGACTTAGAAAGTTGATAATTGTGGGCAATGTTAGAAATGTCAGGAGAAACAAGAATTATGTAAAAGGATTGATGTAAGTCATTGTTTCCAGGAGAAAGGGAGACAGGAGTGTAAAAAAGCGTTGTTTTAGGACTGCAATGAAGAAATGACTATGTTTTGCGATTTCTCCTGCTCAGAAAGACTTAGAAAGTTGATATTTGTGGGCAATGTTAGAAATGTCAGGAGAAACAAGAATTATGTAAAAGGATTGATGTAAGTCATTGTTTCCAAGAGAAAGGGAGACTGGAGTGTAAAAAAGCATTGTTTTTGGACGGCAATGAATAAATGACTGTTTTGCGATTTCTCTTGCTCAGAAAGACTTAGAAAGTTGATAATTGTGGGCAATGTTAGAAATGTCATGAGAAACAAGAATTATGTAAAAGGATTGATGTAAGTCATTGTTTCCAGAAGAAAGGGAGACAGGAGTGTAAAAAAGCGTTGTTTTTGGACGGCAATGAAGAAATGACTATATTTTGCGGTTTCTCCTGCTCAGAAAGACTTAGAAAGTTGATAATTGTGGGCAATGTTAGAAATGTCAGGAGAAACAAGAATTATGTAAAAGTATTGATGTAAGTCATTGTTTCCAAGAGAAAGGGAGACAGGAGTGTAAAAAAGTGTTGTTTTTGGACGGCAATGAAGAAATGACTATGTTTTGCGATTTCTCCTGCTCAGAAAGACTTAGAAAGTTGATAATTGTGGGCAATGTTAGAAATGTCAGGAGAAACAAGAATTATGTAAAAGGATTGATGTAAGTCATTGTTTCCAAGAGAAAGGGAGACTGGAGTGTAAAAAAGCGTTGTTTTTGGACTGCAATGAAGAAATGACTATGTTTTGCGATTTCTCCTGCTCAGAAAGACTTAGAAAGTTGATAATTGTGGACAATGTTAGAAATGTCATGAGAAACAAGAATTATGTAAAAGGATTGATGTAAGTCATTGTTTCCAAGAGAAAGGGAGACTGGAGTGTAAAAAAGCGTTGTTTTTGGACTGCAATGAAGAAATGACTATGTTTTGCGATTTCTCCTGCTCAGAAAGACTTAGAAAGTTGATATTTGTGGGCAATGTTAGAAATGTCAGGAGAAACAAGAATTATGTAAAAGTATTGATGTAAGTCATTGTTTCCAAGAGAAAGGGAGACTGGAGTGTAAAAAAGCATTGTTTTTGGACGGCAATGAATAAATGACTGTTTTGCGATTTCTCTTGCTCAGAAAGACTTAGAAAGTTGATAATTGTGGGCAATGTTAGAAATGTCATGAGAAACAAGAATTATGTAAAAGGATTGATGTAAGTCATTGTTTCCAGGAGAAAGGGAGACAGGAGTGTAAAAAAGCGTTGTTTTTGGACGGCAATGAAGAAATGACTATATTTTGCGGTTTCTCCTGCTCAGAAAGACTTAGAAAGTTGATAATTGTGGGCAATGTTAGAAATGTCAGGAGAAACAAGAATTATGTAAAAGGATTGATGTAAGTCATTGTTTCCAAGAGAAATGGAGACAGGAGTGTAAAAAAGCGTTGTTTTTGGACTGCAATGAAGAAATGACTATGTTCTGCGATTTCTCCTGCTCAAAAAGACTTAGAAAGTTGATAATTGTGGGCAATGTTAGAAATGTCAGGAGAAACAAGAATTATGTAAAAGTATTGATGTAAGTCATTGTTTCCAGGAGAAAGGGAGACAGGAGTGTAAAAAAGCGTTGTTTTTGGACGGCAATGAAGAAATTACTATGTTTTGCGATTTCTCCTGCTCAGAAAGACTTAGAAAGTTGATAACTGTGGGCAATGGTAGAAATGTCATGAGAAATAAGAATTATGTAAAAGGATTGATGTAAGTCATTGTTGCCAAGAGAAAGGGAGACTGGAGTGTAAAAAAGCGTTGTTTTTGGACTGCAATGAAGAAATGACTATGTTTTGCGATTACTCCTGCTCAGAAAGACTTAGAAAGTTAATAATTGTGGGCAATGTTAGAAATGTCATGAGAAACAAGAATTATGTAAAAGGATTGATGTAAGTCATTGTTTCCAGGAGAAAGGGAGACAGGAGTGTAAAAAAGCGTTGTTTTTGGACGGCAATGAAGAAATGACTATATTTTGCGATTTCTCCTGCTCAGAAAGACTTACAAAGTTGATAATTGTGGGCAATGTTAGAAATGTCAGGAGAAACAAGAATTATGTAAAAGGATTGATGTAAGTCATTGTTTCCAAGAGAAAGGGAGACTGGAGTGTAAAAAAGCGTTGTTTTTGGACTGCAATGAAGAAATGACTATGTTTTGCGATTTCTCCTGCTCAGAAAGACTTAGAAAGTTGATAATTGTGGACAATGTTAGAAATGTCATGAGAAACAAGAATTATATAAAAGGATTGATGTAAGTCATTGTTTCCAAGAGAAAGGGAGACTGGAGTGTAAAAAAGCGTTGTTTTTGGACTGCAATGAAGAAATGACTATGTTTTGCGATTTCTCCTGCTCAGAAAGACTTAGAAAGTTGATATTTGTGGGCAATGTTAGAAATGTCAAGAGAAACAAGAATTATGTAAAAGGATTGATGTAAGTCATTGTTTCCAAGAGAAAGGGAGACAGGAGTGTAAAAAAGCGTTGTTTTTGGACGGCAATGAAGAAATTACTATGTTTTGCGATTTCTCCTGCTCAGAAAGACTTAGAAAGTTGATAATTGTGGACAATGTTAGAAATGTCATGAGAAACAAGAATTATGTAAAAGGATTGATGTAAGTCATTGTTTCCAAGAGAAAGGGAGACTGGAGTGTAAAAAAGCGTTGTTTTTGGACTGCAATGAAGAAATGACTATGTTTTGCGATTTCTCCTGCTCAGAAAGACTTAGAAAGTTGATATTTGTGGGCAATGTTAGAAATGTCAAGAGAAACAAGAATTATGTAAAAGGATTGATGTAAGTCATTGTTTCCAAGAGAAAGGGAGACTGGAGTGTAAAAAAGCATTGTTTTTGGACGGCAATGAATAAATGACTGTTTTGCGATTTCTCTTGCTCAGAAAGACTTAGAAAGTTGATAATTGTGGGCAATGTTAGAAATGTCATGAGAAACAAGAATTATGTAAAAGGATTGATGTAAGTCATTGTTTCCAGGAGAAGGGGAGACAGGAGTGTAAAAAAGCGTTGTTTTTGGACGGCAATGAAGAAATTACTATATTTTGCGATTTCTCCTGCTCAGAAAGACTTAGAAAGTTGATAATTGTGGGCAATGTTAGAAATGTCATGAGAAACAAGAATTATGTAAAAGGATTGATGTAAGTCATTGTTTCCAGGAGAAAGGGAGACAGGAGTGTAAAAAAGCGTTGTTTTTGGACGGCAATGAAGAAATGACTATATTTTGCGGTTTCTCCTGCTCAGAAAGACTTAGAAAGTTGATAATTGTGGGCAATGTTAGAAATGTCAGGAGAAACAAGAATTATGTAAAAGGATTGATGTAAGTCATTGTTTCCAAGAGAAAGGGAGACTGGAGTGTAAAAAAGCGTTGTTTTTGGACGGCAATGAAGAAATTACTATGTTTTGCGATTTCTCCTGCTCAGAAAGACTTAGAAAGTTGATAATTGTGGGCAATGGTAGAAATGTCATGAGAAATAAGAATTGTGTAAAAGGATTGATGTAAGTCATTGTTGCCAAGAGAAAGGGAGACTGGAGTGTAAAAAAGCGTTGTTTTTGGACTGCAATGAAGAAATGACTATGTTTTGCGATTTCTCCTGCTCAGAAAGACTTAGAAAGTTAATAATTGTGGGCAATGTTAGAAATGTCATGAGAAACAAGAATTATTTAAAAGGATTGATGTAAGTCATTGTTTCCAGGAGAAAGGGAGACAGGAGTGTAAAAAAGCGTTGTTTTTGGACGGCAATGAAGAAATGACTATATTTTGCGATTTCTCCTGCTCAGAAAGACTTAGAAAGTTGATAATTGTGGGCAATTTTAGAAATGTCAGGAGAAACAAGAAATATGTAAAAGGATTGATGTAAGTCATTGTTTCCAAGAGAAAGGGAGACTGGAGTGTAAAAAAGCATTGTTTTTGGACGGCAATGAATAAATGACTGTTTTGCGATTTCTCTTGCTCAGAAAGACTTAGAAAGTTGATAATTGTGGGCAATGTTAGAAATGTCATGAGAAACAAGAATTATGTAAAAGGATTGATGTAAGTCATTGTTTCCAGGAGAAGGGGAGACAGGAGTGTAAAAAGCGTTGTTTTTGGACGGCAATGAAGAAATTACTATATTTTGCGATTTCTCCTGCACAGAAAGACTTAGAAAGTTGATAATTGTGGGCAATGTTAGAAATGTCATGAGAAACAAGAATTATGTAAAAGGATTGATGTAAGTCATTGTTTCCAAGAGAAAGGGAGACAGGAGTGTAAAAAAGCGTTGTTTTTGGACGGCAATGAAGAAATGACTATGTTTTGCGATTTCTCCTGCTCAGAAAGACTTAGAAAGTTAATAATTGTGGACAATGTTAGAAATGTCATGAGAAACAAGAATTATGTAAAAGGATTGATGTAAGTCATTGTTTCCAAGAGAAAGGGAGACTGGAGTGTAAAAAAGCGTTGTTTTTGGACTGCAATGAAGAAATGACTATGTTTTGCGATTTCTCCTGCTCAGAAAGACTTAGAAAGTTGATATTTGTGGGCAATGTTAGAAATGTCAGGAGAAACAAGAATTATGTAAAAGTATTGATGTAAGTCATTGTTTCCAAGAGAAAGGGAGACTGGAGTGTAAAAAAGCATTGTTTTTGGACGGCAATGAATAAATGACTGTTTTGCGATTTCTCTTGCTCAGAAAGACTTAGAAAGTTGATAATTGTGGACAATGTTAGAAATGTCATGAGAAACAAGAATTATGTAAAAGGATTGATGTAAGTCATTGTTTCCAAGAGAAAGGGAGACTGGAGTGTAAAAAAGCGTTGTTTTTGGACTGCAATGAAGAAATGACTATGTTTTGCGATTTCTCCTGCTCAGAAAGACTTAGAAAGTTGATATTTGTGGGCAATGTTAGAAATGTCAGGAGAAACAAGAATTATGTAAAAGGATTGATGTAAGTCATTGTTTCCAAGAGAAAGGGAGACTGGAGTGTAAAAAAGCATTGTTTTTGGACGGCAATGAATAAATGACTGTTTTGCGATTTCTCTTGCTCAGAAAGACTTAGAAAGTTGATAATTGTGGGCAATGTTAGAAATGTCATGAGAAACAAGAATTATGTAAAAGGATTGATGTAAGTCATTGTTTCCAGAAGAAAGGGAGACAGGAGTGTAAAAAAGCGTTGTTTTTGGACGGCAATGAAGAAATGACTATATTTTGCGGTTTCTCCTGCTCAGAAAGACTTAGAAAGTTGATAATTGTGGGCAATGTTAGAAATGTCAGGAGAAACAAGAATTATGTAAAAGTATTGATGTAAGTCATTGTTTCCAAGAGAAAGGGAGACAGGAGTGTAAAAAAGTGTTGTTTTTGGACGGCAATGAAGAAATGACTATGTTTTGCGATTTCTCCTGCTCAGAAAGACTTAGAAAGTTGATAATTGTGGGCAATGTTAGAAATGTCAGGAGAAACAAGAATTATGTAAAAGGATTGATGTAAGTCATTGTTTCCAAGAGAAAGGGAGACTGGAGTGTAAAAAAGCGTTGTTTTTGGACTGCAATGAAGAAATGACTATGTTTTGCGATTTCTCCTGCTCAGAAAGACTTAGAAAGTTGATAATTGTGGACAATGTTAGAAATGTCATGAGAAACAAGAATTATGTAAAAGGATTGATGTAAGTCATTGTTTCCAAGAGAAAGGGAGACTGGAGTGTAAAAAAGCGTTGTTTTTGGACTGCAATGAATAAATGACTGTTTTGCGATTTCTCTTGCTCAGAAAGACTTAGAAAGTTGATAATTGTGGGCAATGTTAGAAATGTCATGAGAAACAAAAATTATGTAAAAGGATTGATGTAAGTCATTGTTTCCAGAAGAAAGGGAGACAGGAGTGTAAAAAAGCGTTGTTTTTGGACGGCAATGAAGAAATGACTATATTTTGCGGTTTCTCCTGCTCAGAAAGACTTAGAAAGTTGATAATTGTGGGCAATGTTAGAAATGTCAGGAGAAACAGGAATTATGTAAAAGGATTGATGTAAGTCATTGTTTCCAAGAGAAATGGAGACAGGAGTGTAAAAAAGCGTTGTTTTTGGACTGCAATGAAGAAATGACTATGTTCTGCGATTTCTCCTGCTCAAAAAGACTTAGAAAGTTGATAATTGTGGGCAATGTTAGAAATGTCAGGAGAAACAAGAATTATGTAAAAGTATTGATGTAAGTCATTGTTTCCAAGAGAAAGGGAGACAGGAGTGTAAAAAAGCGTTGTTTTTGGACGGCAATGAAGAAATGACTTTATTTTGCGGTTTCTCCTGCTCAGAAAGACTTAGAAAGTTGATAATTGTGGGCAATGTTAGAAATGTCATGAGAAACAAGAATTATGTAAAAGGATTGATGTAAGTCATTGTTTCCAGGAGAAAGGGAGACAGGAGTGTAAAAAAGTGTTGTTTTTGGACGGCAATGAAGAAATGACTATATTTTGCGGTTTCTCCTGCTAAGAAAGACTTAGAAAGTTGATAATTGTGGGCAATGTTAGAAATGTCAGGAGAAACAAGAATTATGTAAAAGGATTGATGTAAGTCATTGTTTCCAAGAGAAAGGGAGACTGGAGTGTAAAAAAGCGTTGTTTTTGGACTGCAATGAAGAAATGACTATGTTTTGCGATTTCTCCTGCTCAGAAAGACTTAGAAAGTTGATAATTGTGGACAATGTTAGAAATGTCATGAGAAACAAGAATTATGTAAAAGTATTGATGTAAGTCATTGTTTCCAAGAGAAAGGGAGACAGGAGTGTAAAAAAAGTGTTGTTTTTGGACGGCAATGAAGAAATGACTATGTTTTGCGATTTCTCCTGCTCAGAAAGACTTAGAAAGTTGATAATTGTTGGCAATGTTAGAAATGTCATGAGAAACAAGAATTATGTAAAAGGATTGATGTAAGTCATTGTTTCCAGGAGAAAGGGAGACAGGAGTGTAAAAAAGCGTTGTTTTTGGACAGCAATGAAGAAATGACTATATTTTGCGGTTTCTCCTGCTCAGAAAGACTTAGAAAGTTGATAATTGTGGGCAATGTTAGAAATGTCAGGAGAAACAAGAATTATGTAAAAGGATTGATGTAAGTCATTGTTTCCAAGAGAAATGGAGACAGGAGTGTAAAAAAGCGTTGTTTTTGGACTGCAATGAAGAAATGACTATGTTTTGCGATTTCTCCTGCTCAGAAAGACTTAGAAAGTTGATATTTGTGGGCAATGTTAGAAATGTCAAGAGAAACAAGAATTATGTAAAAGGATTGATGTAAGTCATTGTTTCCAAGAGAAAGGGAGACTGGAGTGTAAAAAAGCATTGTTTTTGGACGGCAATGAATAAATGACTGTTTTGCGATTTCTCTTGCTCAGAAAGACTTAGAAAGTTGATAATTGTGGGCAATGTTAGAAATGTCATGAGAAACAAGAATTATGTAAAAGGATTGATGTAAGTCATTGTTTCCAGGAGAAGGGGAGACAGGAGTGTAAAAAAGCGTTGTTTTTGGACGGCAATGAAGAAATTACTATATTTTGCGATTTCTCCTGCTCAGAAAGACTTAGAAAGTTGATAATTGTGGGCAATGTTAGAAATGTCATGAGAAACAAGAATTATGTAAAAGGATTGATGTAAGTCATTGTTTCCAGGAGAAAGGGAGACAGGAGTGTAAAAAAGCGTTGTTTTTGGACGGCAATGAAGAAATGACTATATTTTGCGGTTTCTCCTGCTCAGAAAGACTTAGAAAGTTGATAATTGTGGGCAATGTTAGAAATGTCAGGAGAAACAAGAATTATGTAAAAGGATTGATGTAAGTCATTGTTTCCAAGAGAAAGGGAGACTGGAGTGTAAAAAAGCGTTGTTTTTGGACGGCAATGAAGAAATTACTATGTTTTGCGATTTCTCCTGCTCAGAAAGACTTAGAAAGTTGATAATTGTGGGCAATGGTAGAAATGTCATGAGAAATAAGAATTGTGTAAAAGGATTGATGTAAGTCATTGTTGCCAAGAGAAAGGGAGACTGGAGTGTAAAAAAGCGTTGTTTTTGGACTGCAATGAAGAAATAACTATGTTTTGCGATTTCTCCTGCTCAGAAAGACTTAGAAAGTTAATAATTGTGGGCAATGTTAGAAATGTCATGAGAAACAAGAATTATTTAAAAGGATTGATGTAAGTCATTGTTTCCAGGAGAAAGGGAGACAGGAGTGTAAAAAAGCGTTGTTTTTGGACGGCAATGAAGAAATGACTATATTTTGCGATTTCTCCTGCTCAGAAAGACTTAGAAAGTTGATAATTGTGGGCAATTTTAGAAATGTCAGGAGAAACAAGAAATATGTAAAAGGATTGATGTAAGTCATTGTTTCCAAGAGAAAGGGAGACTGGAGTGTAAAAAAGCATTGTTTTTGGACGGCAATGAATAAATGACTGTTTTGCGATTTCTCTTGCTCAGAAAGACTTAGAAAGTTGATAATTGTGGGCAATGTTAGAAATGTCATGAGAAACAAGAATTATGTAAAAGGATTGATGTAAGTCATTGTTTCCAGGAGAAGGGGAGACAGGAGTGTAAAAAGCGTTGTTTTTGGACGGCAATGAAGAAATTACTATATTTTGCGATTTCTCCTGCACAGAAAGACTTAGAAAGTTGATAATTGTGGGCAATGTTAGAAATGTCATGAGAAACAAGAATTATGTAAAAGGATTGATGTAAGTCATTGTTTCCAAGAGAAAGGGAGACAGGAGTGTAAAAAAGCGTTGTTTTTGGACGGCAATGAAGAAATGACTATGTTTTGCGATTTCTCCTGCTCAGAAAGACTTAGAAAGTTAATAATTGTGGACAATGTTAGAAATGTCATGAGAAACAAGAATTATGTAAAAGGATTGATGTAAGTCATTGTTTCCAAGAGAAAGGGAGACTGGAGTGTAAAAAAGCGTTGTTTTTGGACTGCAATGAAGAAATGACTATGTTTTGCGATTTCTCCTGCTCAGAAAGACTTAGAAAGTTGATATTTGTGGGCAATGTTAGAAATGTCAGGAGAAACAAGAATTATGTAAAAGTATTGATGTAAGTCATTGTTTCCAAGAGAAAGGGAGACTGGAGTGTAAAAAAGCATTGTTTTTGGACGGCAATGAATAAATGACTGTTTTGCGATTTCTCTTGCTCAGAAAGACTTAGAAAGTTGATAATTGTGGACAATGTTAGAAATGTCATGAGAAACAAGAATTATGTAAAAGGATTGATGTAAGTCATTGTTTCCAAGAGAAAGGGAGACTGGAGTGTAAAAAAGCGTTGTTTTTGGACTGCAATGAAGAAATGACTATGTTTTGCGATTTCTCCTGCTCAGAAAGACTTAGAAAGTTGATATTTGTGGGCAATGTTAGAAATGTCAGGAGAAACAAGAATTATGTAAAAGGATTGATGTAAGTCATTGTTTCCAAGAGAAAGGGAGACTGGAGTGTAAAAAAGCATTGTTTTTGGACGGCAATGAATAAATGACTGTTTTGCGATTTCTCTTGCTCAGAAAGACTTAGAAAGTTGATAATTGTGGGCAATGTTAGAAATGTCATGAGAAACAAGAATTATGTAAAAGGATTGATGTAAGTCATTGTTTCCAGAAGAAAGGGAGACAGGAGTGTAAAAAAGCGTTGTTTTTGGACGGCAATGAAGAAATGACTATATTTTGCGGTTTCTCCTGCTCAGAAAGACTTAGAAAGTTGATAATTGTGGGCAATGTTAGAAATGTCAGGAGAAACAAGAATTATGTAAAAGTATTGATGTAAGTCATTGTTTCCAAGAGAAAGGGAGACAGGAGTGTAAAAAAGTGTTGTTTTTGGACGGCAATGAAGAAATGACTATGTTTTGCGATTTCTCCTGCTCAGAAAGACTTAGAAAGTTGATAATTGTGGGCAATGTTAGAAATGTCAGGAGAAACAAGAATTATGTAAAAGGATTGATGTAAGTCATTGTTTCCAAGAGAAAGGGAGACTGGAGTGTAAAAAAGCGTTGTTTTTGGACTGCAATGAAGAAATGACTATGTTTTGCGATTTCTCCTGCTCAGAAAGACTTAGAAAGTTGATAATTGTGGACAATGTTAGAAATGTCATGAGAAACAAGAATTATGTAAAAGGATTGATGTAAGTCATTGTTTCCAAGAGAAAGGGAGACTGGAGTGTAAAAAAGCGTTGTTTTTGGACTGCAATGAATAAATGACTGTTTTGCGATTTCTCTTGCTCAGAAAGACTTAGAAAGTTGATAATTGTGGGCAATGTTAGAAATGTCATGAGAAACAAAAATTATGTAAAAGGATTGATGTAAGTCATTGTTTCCAGAAGAAAGGGAGACAGGAGTGTAAAAAAGCGTTGTTTTTGGACGGCAATGAAGAAATGACTATATTTTGCGGTTTCTCCTGCTCAGAAAGACTTAGAAAGTTGATAATTGTGGGCAATGTTAGAAATGTCAGGAGAAACAAGAATTATGTAAAAGGATTGATGTAAGTCATTGTTTCCAAGAGAAATGGAGACAGGAGTGTAAAAAAGCGTTGTTTTTGGACTGCAATGAAGAAATGACTATGTTCTGCGATTTCTCCTGCTCAAAAAGACTTAGAAAGTTGATAATTGTGGGCAATGTTAGAAATGTCAGGAGAAACAAGAATTATGTAAAAGTATTGATGTAAGTCATTGTTTCCAAGAGAAAGGGAGACAGGAGTGTAAAAAAGCGTTGTTTTTGGACGGCAATGAAGAAATGACTTTATTTTGCGGTTTCTCCTGCTCAGAAAGACTTAGAAAGTTGATAATTGTGGGCAATGTTAGAAATGTCATGAGAAACAAGAATTATGTAAAAGGATTGATGTAAGTCATTGTTTCCAGGAGAAAGGGAGACAGGAGTGTAAAAAAGTGTTGTTTTTGGACGGCAATGAAGAAATGACTATATTTTGCGGTTTCTCCTGCTAAGAAAGACTTAGAAAGTTGATAATTGTGGGCAATGTTAGAAATGTCAGGAGAAACAAGAATTATGTAAAAGGATTGATGTAAGTCATTGTTTCCAAGAGAAAGGGAGACTGGAGTGTAAAAAAGCGTTGTTTTTGGACTGCAATGAAGAAATGACTATGTTTTGCGATTTCTCCTGCTCAGAAAGACTTAGAAAGTTGATAATTGTGGACAATGTTAGAAATGTCATGAGAAACAAGAATTATGTAAAAGTATTGATGTAAGTCATTGTTTCCAAGAGAAAGGGAGACAGGAGTGTAAAAAAAGTGTTGTTTTTGGACGGCAATGAAGAAATGACTATGTTTTGCGATTTCTCCTGCTCAGAAAGACTTAGAAAGTTGATAATTGTTGGCAATGTTAGAAATGTCATGAGAAACAAGAATTATGTAAAAGGATTGATGTAAGTCATTGTTTCCAGGAGAAAGGGAGACAGGAGTGTAAAAAAGCGTTGTTTTTGGACGGCAATGAAGAAATGACTATATTTTGCGGTTTCTCCTGCTCAGAAAGACTTAGAAAGTTGATAATTGTGGGCAATGTTAGAAATGTCAGGAGAAACAAGAATTATGTAAAAGGATTGATGTAAGTCATTGTTTCCAAGAGAAATGGAGACAGGAGTGTAAAAAAGCGTTGTTTTTGGACTGCAATGAAGAAATTACTATGTTCTGCGATTTCTCCTGCTCAAAAAGACTTAGAAAGTTGATAATTGTGGGCAATGTTAGAAATGTCAGGAGAAACAAGAATTATGTAAAAGGATTGATGTAAGTCATTGTTTCCAAGAGAAAGGGAGACTGGAGTGTAAAAAAGCGTTGTTTTTGGACGGCAATGAATAAATGACTGTTTTGCGATTTCTCTTGCTCAGAAAGACTTAGAAAGTTGATAATTGTGGGCAATGTTAGAAATGTCATGAGAAACAAGAATTATGTAAAAGGATTGATGTAAGTCATTGTTTCCAGAAGAAAGGGAGACAGGAGTGTAAAAAAGCGTTGTTTTTGGACGGCAATGAAGAAATGACTATATTTTGCGGTTTCTCCTGCTCAGAAAGACTTAGAAAGTTGATAATTGTGGGCAATGTTAGAAATGTCAGGAGAAACAAGAATTATGTAAAAGTATTGATGTAAGTCATTGTTTCCAAGAGAAAGGGAGACAGGAGTGTAAAAAAGTGTTGTTTTTGGACGGCAATGAAGAAATGACTATGTTTTGCGATTTCTCCTGCTCAGAAAGACTTAGAAAGTTGATAATTGTGGGCAATGTTAGAAATGTCAGGAGAAACAAGAATTATGTAAAAGGATTGATGTAAGTCATTGTTTCCAAGAGAAAGGGAGACTGGAGTGTAAAAAAGCGTTGTTTTTGGACTGCAATGAAGAAATGACTATGTTTTGCGATTTCTCCTGCTCAGAAAGACTTAGAAAGTTGATAATTGTGGACAATGTTAGAAATGTCATGAGAAACAAGAATTATGTAAAAGGATTGATGTAAGTCATTGTTTCCAAGAGAAAGGGAGACTGGAGAGTAAAAAAGCGTTGTTTTTGGACTGCAATGAAGAAATGACTATGTTTTGCGATTTCTCTTGCTCAGAAAGACTTAGAAAGTTGATATTTGTGGGCAATGTTAGAAATGTCATGAGAAACAAGAATTATGTAAAAGGATTGATGTAAGTCATTGTTTCCAGGAGAAAGGGAGACAGGAGTGTAAAAAAGTGTTGTTTTTGGACGGCAATGAAGAAATGACTATATTTTGCGGTTTCTCCTGCTCAGAAAGACTTAGAAAGTTGATAATTGTGGGCAATGTTAGAAATGTCAGGAGAAACAAGAATTATGTAAAAGGATTGATGTAAGTCATTGTTTCCAAGAGAAAGGGAGACTGGAGTGTAAAAAAGCGTTGTTTTTGGACTGCAATGAAGAAATGACTATGTTTTGCGATTTAACCTGCTCAGAAAGACTTAGAAAGTTGATAATTGTGGACAATGTTAGAAATGTCATGAGAAACAAGAATTATGTAAAAGTATTGATGTAAGTCATTGTTTCCAAGAGAAAGGGAGACAGGAGTGTAAAAAAAGTGTTGTTTTTGGACGGCAATGAAGAAATGACTATGTTTTGCGATTTCTCCTGCTCAGAAAGACTTAGAAAGTTGATAATTGTTGGCAATGTTAGAAATGTCATGAGAAACAAGAATTATGTAAAAGGATTGATGTAAGTCATTGTTTCCAGGAGAAAGGGAGACAGGAGTGTAAAAAAGCGTTGTTTTTGGACGGCAATGAAGAAATGACTATATTTTGCGGTTTCTCCTGCTCAGAAAGACTTAGAAAGTTGATAATTGTGGGCAATGTTAGAAATGTCAGGAGAAACAAGAATTATGTAAAAGGATTGATGTAAGTCATTGTTTCCAAGAGAAATGGAGACAGGAGTGTAAAAAAGCGTTGTTTTTGGACTGCAATGAAGAAATTACTATGTTCTGCGATTTCTCCTGCTCAAAAAGACTTAGAAAGTTGATAATTGTGGCAATGTTAGAAATGTCAGGAGAAACAAGAATTATGTAAAAGGATTGATGTAAGTCATTGTTTCCAGAAGAAAGGGAGACAGGAGTGTAAAAAAGCGTTGTTTTTGGACGGCAATGAAGAAATGACTATATTTTGCGGTTTCTCCTGCTCAGAAAGACTTAGAAAGTTGATAATTGTGGGCAATGTTAGAAATGTCAGGAGAAACAAGAATTATGTAAAAGTATTGATGTAAGTCATTGTTTCCAAGAGAAAGGGAGACAGGAGTGTAAAAAAGTGTTGTTTTTGGACGGCAATGAAGAAATGACTATGTTTTGCGATTTCTCCTGCTCAGAAAGACTTAGAAAGTTGATAATTGTGGGCAATGTTAGAAATGTCAGGAGAAACAAGAATTATGTAAAAGGATTGATGTAAGTCATTGTTTCCAAGAGAAAGGGAGACTGGAGTGTAAAAAAGCGTTGTTTTGGACTGCAATGAAGAAATGACTATGTTTTGCGATTTCTCCTGCTCAGAAAGACTTAGAAAGTTGATAATTGTGGACAATGTTAGAAATGTCATGAGAAACAAGAATTATGTAAAAGGATTGATGTAAGTCATTGTTTCCAAGAGAAAGGGAGACTGAGTGTAAAAAAGCGTTGTTTTTGGACTGCAATGAAGAAATGACTATGTTTTGCGATTTCTCTTGCTCAGAAAGACTTAGAAAGTTGATATTTGTGGGCAATGTTAGAAATGTCAGAGAAACAAGAATTATGTAAAAGGATTGATGTAAGTCATTGTTTCCAAGAGAAAGGGAGACTGGAGTGTAAAAAAGCATTGTTTTTGGACGGCAATGAATAAATGACTCTTTTGCGATTTCTCTTGCTCAGAAAGACTTAGAAAGTTGATAATTGTGGGCAATGTTAGAAATGTCATGAGAAACAAAAATTATGTAAAAGGATTGATGTAAGTCATTGTTTCCAGAAGAAAGGGAGACAGGAGTGTAAAAAAGCGTTGTTTTTGGACGGCAATGAAGAAATGACTATATTTTGCGGTTTCTCCTGCTCAGAAAGACTTAGAAAGTTGATAATTGTGGGCAATGTTAGAAATGTCAGGAGAAACAAGAATTATGTAAAAGGATTGATGTAAGTCATTGTTTCCAAGAGAAATGGAGACAGGAGTGTAAAAAAGCGTTGTTTTTGGACTGCAATGAAGAAATGACTATGTTCTGCGATTTCTCCTGCTCAAAAAGACTTAGAAAGTTGATAATTGTGGGCAATGTTAGAAATGTCAGGAGAAACAAGAATTATGTAAAAGTATTGATGTAAGTCATTGTTTCCAAGAGAAAGGGAGACAGGAGTGTAAAAAGCGTTGTTTTTGGACGGCAATGAAGAAATGACTTTATTTTGCGGTTTCTCCTGCTCAGAAAGACTTAGAAAGTTGATAATTGTGGGCAATGTTAGAAATGTCATGAGAAACAAGAATTATGTAAAAGGATTGATGTAAGTCATTGTTTCCAGAGAAAGGAGACAGGAGTGTAAAAAAGTGTTGTTTTTGGACGGCAATGAAGAAATGACTATATTTTGCGGTTTCTCCTGCTCAGAAAGACTTAGAAAGTTGATAATTGTGGGCAATGTTAGAAATGTCAGGAGAAACAAGAATTATGTAAAAGGATTGATGTAAGTCATTGTTTCCAGGAGAAAGGGAGACAGGAGTGTAAAAAAGCGTTGTTTTTGGACGGCAATGAAGAAATGACTATATTTTGCGGTTTCTCCTGCTCAGAAAGACTTAGAAAGTTGATAATTGTGGGCAATGTTAGAAATGTCAGGAGAAACAAGAATTATGTAAAAGATTGATGTAAGTCATTGTTTCCAAGAGAAAGGAGACAGGAGTGTAAAAAAGCGTTGTTTTTGGACTGCAATGAAGAAATTACTATGTTCTGCGATTTCTCCTGCTCAAAAAGACTTAGAAAGTTGATAATTGTGGCAATGTTAGAAATGTCAGGAGAAACAAGAATTATGTAAAAGTATTGATGTAAGTCATTGTTTCCAGGAGAAGGGAGACAGGAGTGTAAAAAAGCGTTGTTTTTGGACGGCAATGAAGAAATTACTATGTTTTGCGATTTCTCCTGCTCAGAAAGACTTAGAAAGTTGATAATTGTGGACAATGTTAGAAATGTCATGAGAAACAAGAATTATGTAAAAGGATTGATGTAAGTCATTGTTTCCAAGAGAAAGGGAGACTGGAGTGTAAAAAGTATTGTTTTTGGACTGCAATGAAGAAATGACTATGTTTTGCGATTTCTCCTGCTCAGAAAGACTTAGAAAGTTGATATTTTTGGGCAATGTTAGAAATGTCATGAGAAACAAGAATTATGTAAAAGGATTGATGTAAGTCATTGTTTCCAGAGAAGGGGAGACAGGAGTGTAAAAAAGCGTTGTTTTTGGACGGCAATGAAGAAATTACTATATTTTGCGATTTCTCCTGCTCAGAAAGACTTAGAAAGTTGATAATTGTGGACAATGTTAGAAATGTCATGAGAAACAAGAATTATGTAAAAGGATTGATGTAAGTCATTGTTCCAAGAGAAAGGAGACTGGAGTGTAAAAAAGCGTTGTTTTTGGACTGCAATGAAGAAATGACTATGTTTTGCGATTTCTCCTGCTCAGAAAGACTTAGAAAGTTGATATTTGTGGGCAATGTTAGAAATGTCATGAGAAACAAGAATTATGTAAAAGGATTGATGTAAGTCATTGTTTCCAGGAGAAAGGGAGACAGGAGTGTAAAAAAGCGTTGTTTTTGGACGGCAATGAAGAAATGACTATATTTTGCGGTTTCTCCTGCTCAGAAAGACTTAGAAAGTTGATAATTGTGGGCAATGTTAGAAATGTCATGAGAAACAAGAATTATGTAAAAGTATTGATGTAAGTCATTGTTTCCAAGAGAAAGGGAGACAGGAGTGTAAAAAAGTGTTGTTTTTGGACGGCAATGAAGAAATGACTATGTTTTGCGATTTCTCCTGCTCAGAAAGACTTAGAAAGTTGATAATTGTGGGCAATGTTAGAAATGTCATGAGAAACAAGAATTATGTAAAAGGATTGATGTAAGTCATTGTTTCCAGGAGAAAGGGAGACAGGAGTGTAAAAAAGCGTTGTTTTTGGACGGCAATGAAGAAATGACTATATTTTGCGATTCTCCTGCTCAGAAAGACTTAGAAAGTTGATAATTGTGGACAATGTTAGAAATGTCAGGAGAAACAAGAATTATGTAAAAGGATTGATGTAAGTCATTGTTTCCAAGAGAAAGGGAGACTGAGTGTAAAAAAGCGTTGTTTATGGACTGCAATGAAGAAATGACTATGTTTTGCGATTTCTCCTGCTCAGAAAGACTTAGAAAGTTGATAATTGTGGGCAATGTTAGAAATGTCAGGAGAAACAAGAATTATGTAAAAGGATTGATGTAAGTCATTGTTTCCAAGAGAAAGGGAGACAGGAGTGTAAAAAAGTGTTGTTTTTGGACGGCAATGAAGAAATGACTATGTTTTGCGATTTCTCCTGCTCAGAAAGACTTAGAAAGTTGATAATTGTGGGCAATGTTAGAAATGTCATGAGAAACAAGAATTATGTAAAGGATTGATGTAAGTCATTGTTTCCAGAGAAAGGGAGACAGGGGTGTAAAAAAGCGTTGTTTTTGGACGGCAATGAAGAAATGACTATATTTTGCGGTTTCTCCTGCTCAGAAAGACTTAGAAAGTTGATAATTGTGGGCAATGTTAGAAATGTCAGGAGAAACAAGAATTATGTAAAAGGATTGATGTAAGTCATTGTTTCCAAGAGAAAGGGAGACTGGAGTGTAAAAAAGCGTTGTTTTTGGACTGCAATGAAGAAATGACTATGTTTGCGATTTCTCCTGCTCAGAAAGACTTAGAAAGTTGATAATTGTGGACAATGTTAGAAATGTCATGAGAAACAAGAATTATGTAAAAGGATTGATGTAAGTCATTGTTTCCAAGAGAAAGGGAGACTGGAGTGTAAAAAAGCGTTGTTTTGGACTGCAATGAAGAAATGACTATGTTCTGCGATTTCTCCTGCTCAGAAAGACTTAGAAAGTTGATATTTGTGGGCAATGTTAGAAATGTCAGGAGAAACAAGAATTATGTAAAAGGATTGATGTAAGTCATTGTTTCCAAGAGAAAGGGAGACTGGAGTGTAAAAAAGCATTGTTTTTGGACGGCAATGAATAAATGACTGTTTTGCGATTTCTCTTGCTCAGAAAGACTTAGAAAGTTGATAATTGTGGGCAATGTTAGAATGTCATGAGAAACAAGAATTATGTAAAAGGATTGATGTAAGTCATTGTTTCCAGGAGAAAGGGAGACAGGAGTGTAAAAAAGCGTTGTTTTAGGACGGCAATGAAGAAATGACTATATTTTGCGATTTCTCCTGCTCAGAAAGACTTAGAAAGTTGATAATTGTGGGCAATGTTAGAAATGTCAGGAGAAACAAGAATTATGTAAAAGGATTGATGTAAGTCATTGTTTCCAAGAGAAGGGAGACTGGAGTGTAAAAAAGCGTTGTTTTTGGACTGCAATGAAGAAATGACTATGTTTTGCGATTTCTCCTGCTCAGAAAGACTTAGAAAGTGATAATTGTGGACAATGTTAGAAATGTCATGAGAAACAAGAATTATGTAAAAGGATTGATGTAAGTCATTGTTTCCAAGAGAAAGGGAGACTGAGTGTAAAAAAGCGTTGTTTTTGGACGGCAATGAAGAAATTACTATGTTTGCGATTTCTCCTGCTCAGAAAGACTTAGAAAGTTGATAATTGTGGGCAATGGTAGAAATGTCATGAGAAATAAGAATTGTGTAAAAGTATTGATGTAAGTCATTGTTTCCAAGAGAAAGGGAGACAGGAGTGTAAAAAAGCGTTGTTTTTGGACGGCAATGAAGAAATGACTATGTTTTGCGATTTCTCCTGCTCAGAAAGACTTAGAAAGTTAATAATTGTGGGCAATGTTAGAAATGTCATGAGAAACAAGAATTATTTAAAAGGATTGATGTAAGTCATTGTTTCCAGGAGAAAGGGAGACAGGAGTGTAAAAAAGCGTTGTTTTTGGACGGCAATGAAGAAATGACTATATTTTGCGATTTCTCCTGCTCAGAAAGACTTAGAAAGTTGATAATTGTGGGCAATGTTAGAAATGTCAGGAGAAACAAGAAATATGTAAAAGGATTGATGTAAGTCATTGTTTCCAAGAGAAAGGGAGACAGGAGTGTAAAAAAGCATTGTTTTTGGACGGCAATGAATAAATGACTGTTTTGCGATTTCTCTTGCTCAGAAAGACTTAGAAAGTTGATAATTGTGGGCAATGTTAGAAATGTCATGAGAAACAAGAATTATGTAAAAGGATTGATGTAAGTCATTGTTTCCAGGAGAAGGGGAGACAGGAGTGTAAAAAGCGTTGTTTTGGACGGCAATGAAGAAATTACTATATTTTGCGATTTCTCCTGCACAGAAAGACTTAGAAAGTTGATAATTGTGGGCAATGTTAGAAATGTCAGGAGAAACAAGAATTATGTAAAAGGATTGATGTAAGTCATTGTTTCCAAGAGAAAGGGAGACTGGAGTGTAAAAAAGCGTTGTTTTTGGACGGCAATGAAGAAATGACTATGTTTTGCGATTTCTCCTGCTCAGAAAGACTTAGAAAGTTAATAATTGTGGGCAATGTTAGAAATGTCATGAGAAACAAGAATTATGTAAAAGGATTGATGTAAGTCATTGTTTCCAAGAGAAAGGGAGACTGAGTGTAAAAAGCGTTGTTTTGGACTGCAATGAAGAAATGACTATGTTTTGCGATTTCTCCTGCTCAGAAAGACTTAGAAAGTTGATATTTGTGGGCAATGTTAGAAATGTCAGGAGAAACAAGAATTATGTAAAAGGATTGATGTAAGTCATTGTTTCCAGAGAAATGGAGACAGGAGTGTAAAAAAGCGTTGTTTTTGGACTGCAATGAAGAAATGACTATGTTCTGCGATTTCTCTTGCTCAGAAAGACTTAGAAAGTTGATAATTGTGGACAATGTTAGAAATGTCAGGAGAACAAGAATTATGTAAAAGGATTGATGTAAGTCATTGTTTCCAAGAGAAAGGGAGACTGGAGTGTAAAAAAGCGTTGTTTTTGGACTGCAATGAAGAAATGACTATGTTTTGCGATTTCTCCTGCTCAGAAAGACTTAGAAAGTTGATAATTGTGGACAATGTTAGAAATGTCATGAGAAACAAGAATTATGTAAAAGGATTGATGTAAGTCATTGTTTCCAAGAGAAAGGGAGACTGGAGTGTAAAAAAGCGTTGTTTTGGACTGCAATGAATAAATGACTGTTTTGCGATTTCTCTTGCTCAGAAAGACTTAGAAAGTTGATAATTGTGGGCAATGTTAGAAATGTCATGAGAAACAAGAATTATGTAAAAGGATTGATGTAAGTCATTGTTTCCAGAAGAAAGGGAGACAGGAGTGTAAAAAAGCGTTGTTTTTGGACGGCAATGAAGAAATGACTATATTTTGCGGTTTCTCCTGCTCAGAAAGACTTAGAAAGTTGATAATTGTGGGCAATGTTAGAAATGTCAGGAGAAACAAGAATTATGTAAAAGTATTGATGTAAGTCATTGTTTCCAAGAGAAAGGGAGACAGGAGTGTAAAAAAGTGTTGTTTTTGGACGGCAATGAAGAAATGACTATGTTTTGCGATTTCTCCTGCTCAGAAAGACTTAGAAAGTGATAATTGTGGGCAATGTTAGAAATGTCAGGAGAAACAAGAATTATGTAAAAGGATTGATGTAAGTCATTGTTTCCAAGAGAAAGGGAGACTGGAGTGTAAAAAAGCGTTGTTTTTGGACTGCAATGAAGAAATGACTATGTTTTGCGATTTCTCCTGCTCAGAAAGACTTAGAAAGTTGATAATTGTGGACAATGTTAGAAATGTCATGAGAAACAAGAATTATGTAAAAGGATTGATGTAAGTCATTGTTTCCAAGAGAAAGGGAGACTGGAGTGTAAAAAAGCGTTGTTTTTGGACTGCAATGAATAAATGACTGTTTTGCGATTTCTCTTGCTCAGAAGACTTAGAAAGTTGATAATTGTGGACAATGTTAGAATGTCAGGAGAAACAAAATTATGTAAAAGGATTGATGTAAGTCATTGTTTCCAGAAGAAAGGGAGACAGGAGTGTAAAAAAGCGTTGTTTTTGGACGGCAATGAAGAAATGACTATATTTTGCGGTTTCTCCTGCTCAGAAAGACTTAGAAAGTTGATAATTGTGGGCAATGTTAGAAATGTCAGGAGAAACAAGAATTATGTAAAAGGATTGATGTAAGTCATTGTTTCCAAGAGAAATGGAGACAGGAGTGTAAAAAAGCGTTGTTTTTGGACGGCAATGAAGAAATGACTATGTTTTGCGATTTCTCCTGCTCAGAAAGACTTAGAAAGTTGATAATTGTGGGCAATGTTAGAAATGTCATGAGAAACAAGAATTATGTAAAAGGATTGATGTAAGTCATTGTTTCCAGGAGAAAGGGAGACAGGAGTGTAAAAAAGCGTTGTTTTTGGACGGCAATGAAGAAATGACTATATTTTGCGGTTTCTCCTGCTCAGAAAGACTTAGAAAGTTGATAATTGTGGGCAATGTTAGAAATGTCAGGAGAAACAAGAATTATGTAAAAGGATTGATGTAAGTCATTGTTTCCAAGAGAAAGGGAGACTGGAGTGTAAAAAAGCGTTGTTTTGGACTGCAATGAAGAAATGACTATGTTTTGCGATTTCTCCTGCTCAGAAAGACTTAGAAAGTTGATAATTGTGGACAATGTTAGAAATGTCATGAGAAACAAGAATTATGTAAAAGGATTGATGTAAGTCATTGTTTCCAAGAGAAAGGGAGACTGGAGTGTAAAAAAGCGTTGTTTTTGGACTGCAATGAAGAAATGACTATGTTCTGCGATTTCTCCTGCTCAGAAAGACTTAGAAAGTTGATATTTGTGGCAATGTTAGAAATGTCAGGAGAAACAAGAATTATGTAAAAGGATTGATGTAAGTCATTGTTTCCAAGAGAAAGGAGACTGGAGTGTAAAAAAGCATTGTTTTTGGACGGCAATGAATAAATGACTGTTTTGCGATTTCTCTTGCTCAGAAAGACTTAGAAAGTTGATAATTGTGGGCAATGTTAGAAATGTCATGAGAAACAAGAATTATGTAAAAGGATTGATGTAAGTCATTGTTTCCAGGAGAAGGGAGACAGGAGTGTAAAAAAGCGTTGTTTTTGGATGGCAATGAAGAAATTACTATATTTTGCGATTTCTACTGCTCAGAAAGACTTAGAAAGTTGATAATTGTGGGCAATGTTAGAAATGTCATGAGAAACAAGAATTATGTAAAAGGATTGATGTAAGTCATTGTTTCCAGGAGAAAGGAGACAGGAGTGTAAAAAAGCGTTGTTTTTGGACGGCAATGAAGAAATGACTATATTTTGCGATTTCTCCTGCTCAGAAAGACTTAGAAAGTTGATAATTGTGGACAATGTTAGAAATGTCATGAGAAACAAGAATTATGTAAAAGGATTGATGTAAGTCATTGTTTCCAGGAGAAGGGAGACAGGAGTGTAAAAAAGCGTTGTTTTTGGACGGCAATGAAGAAATTACTATATTTTGCGATTTCTCCTGCTCAGAAAGACTTAGAAAGTTGATAATTTGTGGCAATGTTAGAAATGTCAGGAGAAACAAGAATTATGTAAAAGGATTGATGTAAGTCATTGTTTCCAAGAGAAAGGGAGACTGGAGTGTAAAAAAGCGTTGTTTTTGGACTGCAATGAAGAAATGACTATGTTTTGCGATTTCTCCTGCTCAGAAAGACTTAGAAAGTTGATAATTGTGGGCAATGTTAGAAATGTCAGGAGAAACAAGAATTATGTAAAAGGATTGATGTAAGTCATTGTTTCCAAGAGAAAGGGAGACAGGAGTGTAAAAAAGTGTTGTTTTGGACGGCAATGAAGAAATGACTATGTTTTGCGATTTCTCCTGCTCAGAAAGACTTAGAAAGTTGATAATTGTGGGCAATGTTAGAAATGTCATGAGAAACAAGAATTATGTAAAAGGATTGATGTAAGTCATTGTTTCAGGAGAAAGGGAGACAGGAGTGTAAAAAAGCGTTGTTTTGGACGGCAATGAAGAAATGACTATATTTTGCGATTTCTCCTGCTCAGAAAGACTTAGAAAGTTGATAATTGTGGGCAATGTTAGAAATGTCAGGAGAAACAAGAATTATGTAAAAGGATTGATGTAAGTCATTGTTTCCAAGAGAAAGGGAGACTGGAGTGTAAAAAAGCGTTGTTTTTGGACTGCAATGAAGAAATGACTATGTTCTGCGATTTCTCCTGCTCAAAAAGACTTAGAAAGTTGATAATTGTGGGCAATGTTAGAAATGTCAGGAGAAACAAGAATTATGTAAAAGTATTGATGTAAGTCATTGTTTCCAAGAGAAAGGGAGACAGGAGTGTAAAAAAGCGTTGTTTTTGGACGGCAATGAAGAAATGACTATATTTTGCGGTTTCTCCTGCTCAGAAAGACTTAGAAAGTTGATAATTGTGGGCAATGTTAGAAATGTCAGGAGAAACAAGAATTATGTAAAAGGATTGATGTAAGTCATTGTTTCCAAGAGAAATGGAGACAGGAGTGTAAAAAAGCGTTGTTTTTGGACTGCAATGAAGAAATGACTATGTTCTGCGATTTCTCCTGCTCAAAAAGACTTAGGAAGTTGATAATTGTGGGCAATGTTAGAAATGTCAGGAGAAACAAGAATTATGTAAAAGGATTGATGTAAGTCATTGTTTCCAAGAGAAAGGGAAACTGGAGTGTAAAAAAGCATTGTTTTTGGACGGCAATGAATAAATGACTGTTTTGCGATTTCTCTTGCTCAGAAAGACTTAGAAAGTTGATAATTGTGGGCAATGTTAGAAATGTCAGGAGAAACAAGAATTATGTAAAAGTATTGATGTAAGTCATTGTTTCCAAGAGAAAGGGAGACAGGAGTGTAAAAAAGTGTTGTTTTTGGACGGCAATGAAGAAATGACTATGTTTTGCGATTTCTCCTGCTCAGAAAGACTTAGAAAGTTGATAATTGTGGGCAATGTTAGAAATGTCATGAGAAACAAGAATTATGTAAAAGGATTGATGTAAGTCATTGTTTCCAGGAGAAGGGAGACAGGAGTGTAAAAAAGCGTTGTTTTTGGACGGCAATGAAGAAATGACTATATTTTGCGGTTTCTCCTGCTCAGAAAGACTTAGAAAGTTGATAATTGTGGGCAATGTTAGAAATGTCAGAAGAAACAAGAATTATGTAAAAGAATTGATGTAAGTCATTGTTTCCAAGAGAAAGGGAGACTGGAGTGTAAAAAGAGCGTTGTTTTTGGACTGCAATGAAGAAATGACTATGTTTGCGATTTCTCCTGCTCAGAAAGACTTAGAAAGTTGATAATTGTGGACAATGTTAGAAATGTCATGAGAAACAAGAATTATGTATAAGGATTGATGTAAGTCATTGTTTCCAAGAGAAAGGGAGACTGGAGTGTAAAAAAGCGTTGTTTTTGGACTGCAATGAAGAAATGACTATGTTCTGCGATTTCTCCTGCTCAGAAAGACTTAGAAAGTTGATATTTGTGGGCAATGTTAGAAATGTCAGGAGAAACAAGAATTATGTAAAAGGATTGATGTAAGTCATTGTTTCCAGGAGAAAGGGAGACTGGAGTGTAAAAAAGCATTGTTTTTGGACGGCAATGAATAAATGACTGTTTTGCGATTTCTCTTGCTCAGAAAGACTTAGAAAGTTGATAATTGTGGGCAATGTTAGAAATGTCATGAGAAACAAGAATTATGTAAAAGGATTGATGTAAGTCATTGTTTCCAGGAGAAGGGGAGACAGGAGTGTAAAAAAGCGTTGTTTTTGACGGCAATGAAGAAATTACTATATTTGCGATTTCTACTGCTCAGAAAGACTTAGAAAGTTGATAATTGTGGGCAATGTTAGAAATGTCATGAGAAACAAGAATTATGTAAAAGGATTGATGTAAGTCATTGTTTCCAGGAGAAAGGGAGACAGGAGTGTAAAAAAGCGTTGTTTTTGGACGGCAATGAAGAAATGACTATATTTTGCGATTTCTCCTGCTCAGAAAGACTTAGAAGTTGATAATTGTGGACATGTTAGAAATGTCATGAGAAACAAGAATTATGTAAAAGGATTGATGTAAGTCATTGTTTCCAGGAGAAGGGGAGACAGGAGTGTAAAAAAGCGTTGTTTTTGGACGGCAATGAAGAAATTACTATATTTGCGATTTCTCCTGCTCAGAAAGACTTAGAAAGTTGATAATTGTGGGCAATGTTAGAAATGTCAGGAGAAACAAGAATTATGTAAAAGGATTGATGTAAGTCATTGTTTCCAGGAGAAAGGGAGACAGGAGTGTAAAAAAGCGTTGTTTTTGGACGGCAATGAAGAAATGACTATATTTTGCGATTTCTCCTGCTCAGAAAGACTTAGAAAGTTGATAATTGTGGGCAATGTTAGAAATGTCAGGAGAAACAAGAATTATGTAAAGGATTGATGTAAGTCATTGTTTCCAAGAGAAAGGGAGACAGGAGTGTAAAAAGTGTTGTTTTTGGACGGCAATGAAGAAATGACTATGTTTTGCGATTTCTCCTGCTCAGAAAGACTTAGAAAGTTGATAATTGTGGGCAATGTTAGAAATGTCATGAGAAACAAGAATTATGTAAAAGGATTGATGTAAGTCATTGTTTCCAAGAGAAGGGAGACTGAGTGTAAAAAGCGTTGTTTTTGGACTGCAATGAAGAAATGACTATGTTTTGCGATTTCTCCTGCTCAGAAAGACTTAGAAAGTTGATAATTGTGGACAATGTTAGAAATGTCATGAGAAACAAGAATTATGTAAAAGGATTGATGTAAGTCATTGTTTCCAGGAGAAAGGGAA
>NW_027447386.1:0-94473 GCF_038048845.1 Mixophyes fleayi | reverse complement strand
TAATCATGAACCATGAATTGAATCATGAATCATGGATAATGAATTGAATCATGAATCAGGAATCAGGAATCAGGAATTGAATCATGAATCATGAATCATGAATTGAATCACGAATCATGAATTGAATCACGAATCATGATCTGAATCATGAATCGAGTCATGAATCTGGAATCATGAATTGAATCATGATTCATGAATCATGAATTGAATCATGAATTATGCATCATGAATTGAATCACGAATCATGAATTTAATCATGAAGCATGAATTTAATCATTAATTGAATCATGAATCATGAATTGAATCATGAATCATGAATCAGGAATCAGGAATCAGGAATTGAATCTTGAAGCATGAATCATGATTCTAATAATGAATCATGAACCATGAATTGAATCATGAATCATGAATCATGAATCATGAATCAGGAATCATGAATTGAATCATGAATCATGAATCATGAATCAGGAATCATGAATTGAATCATGAATCATGAATCATGAATTGAATCATGAATCATGATCTGAATCATGAATCATGAATCATGAATCGAGTCATGAATATGTAATCATGAATTGAATCATGATTCATGAATCATGAATTGAATCATGAATCATGAATTTAATCATGAAGCATGAATTAAATCATGAATTGAATCATGAATCATGAATAGAATCATGAATCATGAATACCAAGAGAATCCAAAGGAATCAGGACAGATCATGAATTGAATCATGAAGCATGAATCATGATTCTAATAATGAATCATGAACCATGAATTGAATCATGAATCATGGATCATGAATTTAATCATGAATCAGGAATCATGAATTGAATCATGAATCATGTATTGAATCATGAATCATGAATTGAATCATGAATCATGGATCATTAATTGAATCATGAATCATGAATCATGAATAAGAAATCATGAATTGAATCATGAATCATGAATCGAATAATGAATCATGAATCATGAATTAAATCATGAATCATGAATTGAATCATGAAGCATGAATTGAATCATGAATTGAATCATGAATCATGAATTGAATCATGAATCATGAATTGAATCATGAATCATGAATCATGAGTCATGAATTAAATCATGAATCATGAATTGAATCATGAATCATGAGTCATGAATTAAATCATGAATCATGAATTGTATCATGAAACATGAATCATGAATTAAATCATGAATCATAATTTGAATCATGAATCATGAATTGAATCATGAATTGAATCATGAATCATGAATTGAATCCTGAATCATAATTCATAAATCAGGAATCATGAATTGAATCATGAATCATGAATTGAATCATGAATCATGAATTGAATCATGAATCATGAATCATGAATTAAATCAGGAATCATGAATTGAATCATGAATCATGAATTGAATCATGAATCATGAATTGAATCCTGATCATGAATTGAATCCTGAATCATGAATCAGGAATCAGGAATCATGAATTGAATCATGAATCATGAATCGAATCATGAATCATGAATTGAATAATGAATCATGAATCATGGATCAGGAATCATGAATCATGAATCATGACTCAGGATTCATGAATTGAATCATGAATCATGAATCATGAATCAGGAATCATGAATTGAATCATGAATCATGAATCATGAATTGAATCATGAATCATGATCTGAATCATGAATCGAGTCATGAATATGGAATCATGAATTGAATCATGATTCATGAATCATGAATTGAATCATGAATCATGAATCATGAATTGAATCATGAATCATGAATTTAATCATGAAGCATGAAGTAAATCATGAATTGAATCATGAATCATGATTGAATCATGAATCAGGAATCAGGAATCATGAATTGAATCATGAAGCATGAATCATGATTCTAATAATGAATCATGAACCATGAATTGAATCATGAATCATGGATAATGAATTGAATCATGAATCAGGAATCAGGAATCATGAATTGAATCATGAATCATGAATCATGAATTGAATCACGAATCATGAATTGAATCATGAATCATGATCTGAATCATGAATCGAGTCATGAATCTGGAATCATGAATTGAATCATGATTCATGAATCATGAATTGAATCATGAATTATGAATCATGAATTGAATCATGAATCATGAATTTAATCATGAAGCATGAATTTAATCATGAATTGAATCATGAATCATGAATTGAATCATGAATCAGGAATCAGGAATCAGGAATCAGGAATTGAATCTTGAAGCATGAATCATGATTCTAATAATGAATCATGAACCATGAATTGAATCATGAATCATGAATCATGGATTAAATCATGAATCATGAATCATGAATTGAATCATGAATCATGAATCATGAATTGAATCATGAATCATGAATTGAATCATGAATTGAATCATGAATCATGAATTGAATCATGAATTGAATTATGAATCATGAATTGAATCATGAATTGAATCATGAATCATGAATCATGAATTAAATCATGAATCATGAGTCAGGAAATGAACCATGAATCATGAATCAAATCTTGATTCATGAATTGAATCATGAATTGAATCATGAATCGAATCATGAATCGAATCATGAATCATGAATCGAATTATGATTTATGAATCATGAATCATGAATTGAATCATGATTCATGAATCATGAATTAAATCATGAATCATGAGTCAGGAAATGAACCATGAATCATGAATCAAATCTTGATTCATGAATTGAATCATGAATTGAATCATGAATCGAATCATGAATCGAATCATGAATCATGAATCGAATTATGATTTATGAATCATGAATCATGAATTGAATCATGATTCATGAATCATGAATTGAATCATGAATCAGGAATCAGGAATCATGAATTGAATCATGAAGCATGAATCATGATTCTAATAATGAATCATGAACCATGAATTGAATCATGAATCATGGATAATGAATTGAATCATGAATCAGGAATCAGGAATCAGGAATTGAATCATGAATCATGAATCATGAATTGAATCACGAATCATGAATTGAATCATGAATCATGATCTGAATCATGAATCGAGTCATGAATCTGGAATCATGAATTGAATCATGATTCATGAATCATGAATTGAATCATGAATTATGCATCATGAATTGAATCACGAATCATGAATTTAATCATGAAGCATGAATTTAATCATTAATTGAATCATGAATCATGAATTGAATCATGAATCATGAATCAGGAATCAGGAATCAGGAATTGAATCTTGAAGCATGAATCATGATTCTAATAATGAATCATGAACCATGAATTGAATCATGAATCATGAATCATGGATTGAATCATGAATCATGAATCATGAATTGAATCATGAATCATGAATCATGAATTGAATCATGAATCATGAATTGAATCATGAATCATGAATTGAATCATGAATTGAATTATGAATCATGAATTGAATCATGAATTGAATCATGAATCATGAATCATGAATTAAATCATGAATCATGAGTCAGGAAATGAACCATGAATCATGAATCAAATCTTGATTTATGAATTGAATCATGAATTGAATCATGAATCGAATCATGAATCGAATCATGAATCATGAATCGAATTATGATTTATGAATCATGAATCATGAATTGAATCATGATTCATGAATCATGAATTAAATCATGAATCATGAGTCAGGAAATGAACCATGAATCATGAATCAAATCTTGATTCATGAATTGAATCATGAATTGAATCATGAATCGAATCATGAATCGAATCATGAATCATGAATCGAATTATGATTTATGAATCATGAATCATGAATTGAATCATGATTCATGAATCATGATTAATGAATCGAATCATAAATCATGAATTGAATCATAAATCATGAATCATTAATGAATCATGAATTAAAACATGAATAATGAATTGAATCATGAATCATGAATTGAATCATGAATCATGAATCATAAATTGAATCATGAATCATGAATCATGAATCATGAATCAGGAATCATGAATTGAATCATGAATCATGAATCATGAATCAGGAATCATGAATTGAATCATGAATCATGAATCATGAATTGAATCATGAATCATGATCTGAATCATGAATCATGAATCATGAATCGAGTCATGAATATGTAATCATGAATTGAATCATGATTCATGAATCATGAATTGAATCATGAATCATGAATTTAATCATGAAGCATGAATTAAATCATGAATTGAATCATGAATCATGAATAGAATCATGAATCATGAATCAGGAATCAGGAATCAGGAATCATGAATTGAATCATGAAGCATGAATCATGATTCTAATAATGAATCATGAACCATGAATTGAATCATGAATCATGGATCATGAATTTAATCATGAATCAGGAATCATGAATTGAATCATGAATCATGTATTGAATCATGAATCATGAATTGAATCATGAATCATGGATCATTAATTGAATCATGAATCATGAATCATGAATAAGAAATCATGAATTGAATCATGAATCATGATCGAATAATGAATCATGAATCATGAATTAAATCATGAATCATGAATTGAATCATGAAGCATGAATTGAATCATGAATTGAATCATGAATCATGAATTGAATCATGAATCATGAATTGAATCATGAATCATGAATCATGAGTCATGAATTAAATCATGAATCATGAATTGAATCATGAATCATGAGTCATGAATTAAATCATGAATCATGAATTGTATCATGAAACATGAATCATGAATTAAATCATGAATCATAATTTGAATCATGAATCATGAATTGAATCATGAATTGAATCATGAATCATGAATTGAATCCTGAATCATAATTCATAAATCAGGAATCATGAATTGAATCATGAATCATGAATTGAATCATGAATCATGAATTGAATCATGAATCATGAATCATGAATTAAATCAGGAATCATGAATTGAATCATGAATCATGAATTGAATCATGAATCATGAATTGAATCCTGAATCATGATTGAATCCTGAATCATGAATCAGGAATCAGGAATCATGAATTGAATCATGAATCATGAATCGAATCATGAATCATGAATTGAATAATGAATCATGAATCATGGATCAGGAATCATGAATCATGAATCATGACTCAGGATTCATGAATTGAATCATGAATCATGAATCATGAATCATGAATCAGGAATCATGAATTGAATCATGAATCATGAATCATGAATTGAATCATGAATCATGATCTGAATCATGAATCGAGTCATGAATATGGAATCATGAATTGAATCATGATTCATGAATCATGAATTGAATCATGAATCATGAATCATGAATTGAATCATGAATCATGAATTTAATCATGAAGCATGAAGTAAATCATGAATTGAATCATGAATCATGAATTGAATCATGAATCAGGAATCAGGAATCATGAATTGAATCATGAAGCATGAATCATGATTCTAATAATGAATCATGAACCATGAATTGAATCATGAATCATGGATAATGAATTGAATCATGAATCAGGAATCAGGAATCATGAATTGAATCATGAATCATGAATCATGAATTGAATCACGAATCATGAATTGAATCATGAATCATGATCTGAATCATGAATCGAGTCATGAATCTGGAATCATGAATTGAATCATGATTCATGAATCATGAATTGAATCATGAATTATGAATCATGAATTGAATCATGAATCATGAATTTAATCATGAAGCATGAATTTAATCATGAATTGAATCATGAATCATGAATTGAATCATGAATCAGGAATCAGGAATCAGGAATCAGGAATTGAATCTTGAAGCATGAATCATGATTCTAATAATGAATCATGAACCATGAATTGAATCATGAATCATGAATCATGGATTAAATCATGAATCATGAATCATGAATTGAATCATGAATCATGAATCATGAATTGAATCATGAATCATGAATTGAATCATGAATTGAATCTTGAATCATGAATTGAATCATGAATTGAATTATGAATCATGAATTGAATCATGAATTGAAATCATGAATCATGAATCATGAATTAAATCATGAATCATGAGTCAGGAAATGAACCATGAATCATGAATCAAATCTTGATTCATGAATTGAATCATGAATTGAATCATGAATCGAATCATGAATCGAATCATGAATCATGAATCGAATTATGATTTATGAATCATGAATCATGAATTGAATCATGATTCATGAATCATGAATTAAATCATGAATCATGTATTAAATCATGAATCATGAGTCAGGAAATGAACCATGAATCATGAATCAAATCTTGATTCATGAATTGAATACATGAATTGAATCATGATCGAATCATGAAATCGAATCATGAATCATGAATCGAATTATATTTATGAATCATGAATCATGAATTGAATCATGATTCATGAATCATGATTAATGAATCGAATCATAAATCATGAATCGAATCATGAATCATGAATCATTAAATGAATCATGAATTAAAACATGAATAATGAATTGAATCATGAATCATGAATTGAATCATGAATCATGAATCATAAATTGAATCATGAATCATGAATCATGAATCAGGAATCATGAATCATGAATCAGGAATCATGAATTGAATCATGAATCATGAATCATGAATCAGGAATCATGATTGAATCATGAATCATGAATCAGAATTGAATCATGAATCATGATCTGAATCATGAATCATGAATCATGATTCGAGTCATGAATATGGAATCATGAATTGATCATGATTCATGAATCATGAATTGATCATGAATCATGAATTTAATCATGAAGCATGAATTAAATCAATGAATTGAATCATGAATCATGAATAGAATCATGAATCATGAATCAGGAATCAGGAATCAGGAATCATAAATTGAATCATGAAGCATGAATCATGATTCTAATAATGAATCATGAACCATGAATTGAATCATGAATCATGGATCATGAATTTAATCATAAATCAGGAATCATGAATTGAATCATGAATCATGAATCATGAATTGAATCATGAATCATGAATTGAATCATGAATCATGGATCATTAATTGAATCATGAATCATGAATCATGAATAAGAAATCATGAATTGAATCATGAATCATGAATCGAATAATGAATCATGAATCATGAATTAAATCATGAATCATGAATTGAATCATGAAGCATGAATTGAATCATGAATTGAATCATGAATCATGATTGAATCATGAATCATGAATTGAATCATGAATCATGAATCATGAGTCATGAATTAAATCATGAATCATGAATTGAATCATGAATCATGAGTCATGAAATAAATCATGAATCATGATTGTATCATGAAACTGAATCATGAATTAAATCATGAATCATAATTTGAATCATGAATCATGAATTGAATCATGAATTGAATCATGAATCATGAATTGATCCTGAATCATAATTCATAATCAGGAATCATGAATTGAATCATGAATCATGAATTGAATCATGAATTATGATTGAATCATGAATCATGAATCATGAATTAAATCAGGAATCATGGATTGAATCATGAATCATGAATTGAATCATGAATCATGAATTAAATCATGAATCATAATTTGAATCATGAATCATGATTTAGGAATCAGAAATCATGAATTGAATCATGAATCATGAATCGAATCATGAATCATGAATTGAATAATGAATCATGAATCATGGATCAGAATCATGATCATGAATCATGACTCAGGATTCATGAATTGAATCATGAATCATGAATCATGAATCATGAATCAGGAATCATGAATTGAATCATGAATCATGAATCATGAATTGAATCATGAATCATGATTTGAATCATGAATCGAGTCATGAATATGGAATCATGAATGAATCATGATTCATGAATCATGAATTGAATCATGAATCATGAATCATGAATTGAATCATGAATCATGAATTTAATCATGAAGCATGAAGTAAATCATGATTGAATCATGAATCATGAATTGAATCATGAATCAGGAATCAGGAATCATGAATTGAATCATGAAGCATGAATCATGATTCTAATAATGAATCATGAACCATGAATTGAATCATGAATCATGGATAATGAATTGAATCATGAATCAGGAATCAGGAATCATGAATTGAATCATGAATCATGAATCATGAATTGAATCACGAATCATGAATTGAATCATGAATCATGATCTGAATCATGAATCATGAATCGAGTCATGAATCTGGAATCAATGAATTGAATCATGATTCATGAATCATGAATTGAATCATGAATTATGAATCATGAATTGAATCATGAATCATGAATTTAATCATGAAGCATGAATTAATCATGAATTGAATCATGAATCATGAATTGAATCATGAATCAGGAATCAGGAATCAGGATCAGGAATTGAATCTTGAAGCATGATCATGATTCTAATAATGAATCATGAACCATGAATTGAATCATGAATCATGAATCATGGATTGAATCATGAATCATGAATCATGAATTGAATCATGAATCATGAATCATGAATTGAATCATGAATCATGAATTGAATCATGAATTGAATCATGAATCATGAATTGAATCATGAATTGAATTATGAATCATGAATTGAATCATGAATTGAATCATGAATCATGATCATGAATTAAATCATGAATCATGAGTCAGGAAATGAACCATGAATCATGAATCAAATCCTGATTCATGAATTGAATCATGAATTGAATCATGAATCGAATCATGAATCGAATCATGAATCATGAATCGAATTACGATTTATGAATCATGAATCATGAATTGAATCATGATTCATGAATCATGATTAATGATCGAATTATAAATCATGAATTGAATCATAATCATGAATCATTAAATGAATCATGAATTAAACATGAATAATGAATTGAATCATGAATCATGAATTGAATCATGAATCATGAATCATAAATTGAATCATGAATCATGAATCATGAATCAGTAATCATGAATCATGAATCAGGAATCATGAATTGAATCATGAATCATGAATCATGAATCAGGAATCATGAATTGAATCATGAATCATGAATCATGAATTGAATCATGAATCATGATCTGAATCATGAATCATGAATCATGAATCGAGTTATGAATATGGAATCATGAATTGAATCATGATTCATGAATCATGAATTGAATCATGAATCATGAATTTAATCATGAAGCATGAATTAAATCATGAATTGAATCATGAATCATGAATAGAATCATAAATCATGAATCAGAATCAGGAATCAGGAATCATGAATTGAATCATGAAGCATGAATCATGATTCTAATAATGAATCATGAACATGAATTGAATCATAAATCATGGATCATGAATTGAATCATGAATCATGAATCAGGAATCATGAATTGAATCATGAATCATGAATCATGAATTGAATCATGAATCATGATCTGAATCATGAATCATGAATCGAGTCATGAATCTGGAAATCATGAATTGAATCATGATTCATGATCATGAATTGAATCATGAATTATGAATCATGAATTGAATCATGAATCATGAATTTAATCATGAAGCATGAATTAAATCATGAATTGAATCATGAATCATGAATTGAATCATGAATCATGAATCAGGAATCATGAATCATAAATTGAATCATGAAGCATGAATCATGATTCTAATAATGAATCATAAACCATGAATTGAATCATGAATCATAAATCATGGATTGAATCATGAATCATGAATCAGGAATCATGAATTGAATCATGAATCATAAATCATGATTGAATCATGAATCATGAATTGAATCATGAATTGAATCATGAATCATGAATTGAATCATGAATTGAATTATGAATCATGAATTGATCATGATTGAATCATGAATCGAATCATGAATCGAATCATGAATCATGAATCGAATTATGATTTATGAATCATGAATCATGAATTGAATCATGATTCATGAATCATGATTATGAATTGAATCATAAATCATGAATTGAATCATAAATCATGAATCATTAAATGAATCATGAATTAAAACATGAATAATGAATTGAATCATGAAGCATGAATTTATTCATGATTCATGAATTGAATCATGAGTCATGAATTGATCATGAATCATGAATCATAAATTGAATCATGATCATGAATCATGAATCGAATAATGATTCATGAATCATGAATCAATAATCGAATCATGATTCATGAATCATGAATTGAATCATGAATCATGATTGAATCATGAATCATGAGTCATGAATTAAATCATGAATCATGAATTGTATCATGAAACATGAATCATGAATTAAATCATGAATCATAATTTGAATCATGAATCATGAATTGAATCATGAATTGAATCATGAATCATGAATTGAATCCTGAATCATAATTCATAAATCAGAATCATGAATTGAATCATGAATCATGAATTGAATCATGAATCATGAATTGAATCATGAATCATGAATCATGAATTAATCAGGAATCATGAATTGAATCATGAATCATGAATTGAATCATGAATCATGAATTGAATCCTGATCATGAATTGAATCCTGAATCATTGAATCAGGAATCAGGAATCATGAATTGAATCATGAATCATGAATCGAATCATGAATCATGAATTGAATAATGAATCATGAATCATGGATCAGGAATCATGAATCATGAATCATGACTCAGGATTCATGAATTGAATCATGAATCATGAATCATGAATCAGGAATCAGGAATCATGAATTGAATCATGAATCATGAATCATGAATTGAATCATGAATCATGATCTGAATCATGAATCGAGTCATGAATATGGAATCATGAATTGAATCATGATCATGAATCATGAATTGAATCATGAATCATGAATCATGAATTGAATCATGAATCAGGAATCAGGAATCATGAATTGAATCATGAAGCATGAATCATGATTCTAATAATGAATCATGAACCATGATTGAATCATGAATCATGGATAATGAATTGAATCATGAATCAGGAATCAGGAATCATGAATTGAATCATGAATCATGAATCATGAATTGAATCACGAATCATGAATTGAATCATGAATCATGATCTGAATCATGATCATGAATCGAGTCATGAATCTGGAATCATGAATTGAATCATGATTCATGAATCATGAATTGAATCATGAATTATGAATCATGATATTGAATCATGAATCATGAATTTAATCATGAAGCATGAATTTAATCATGAATTGAATCATGAATCATGAATTGAATCATGAATCATGATCAGGAATCAGGAATCAGGAATTGAATCTTGAAGCATGAATCATGATTCTAATAATGAATCATGAACCATGAATTGAATCATGATCATGAATCATGGATTGAATCATGAATCATGAATCATGAATTGAATCATGAATCATGATTCATGATTGAATCATGAATCATGAATTGAATCATGAATTGAATCATGAATCATGAATTGAATCATGATTGAATTATGAATCATGAATTGAATCATGAATTGAATCATGAATCATGAATCATGAATTAAATCATGAATCATGAGTCAGGAAATGAACCATGAATCATGAATCAAATCTTGATTCATGAATTGAATCATGAATTGAATCATGAATCGAATCATGAATCGAATCATGAATCATGAATCGAATTATGATTTATGAATCATGAATCATGAATTGAATCATGATTCATGAATCATGATTAATGAATCGAATCGTAAATCATGAATTGAATCATAAATCATGAATCATTAAATGAATCATGAATTAAAACATGAATAATGAATTGAATCATGAATCATGAATTGAATCATGAATCATGAATCATAAATTGAATCATTGAATCATGAATCATGAATCAGGAATCATGAATCATGAATCAGGAATCATGAATTGAATCATGAATCATGAATCTGAATCAGGAATCATGAATTGAATCATGAAATCATGAATCATGAATTGAATCATGAATCATGATCTGAATCATGAATCATGAATCATGAATCGAGTCATGAATATGGAATCATGAATTGAATCATGATTCATGAATCATTGAATTGAATCATGAATCATGAATTTAATCATGAAGCATGAATTAAATCATGAATTGAATCATGAATCATGAATAGAATCATGAATCATGAATAGGAATCAGGAATCAGGAATCATGAATTGAATCATGAAGCATGAATCATGATTCTAATAATGAATCATGAACCATGAATTGAATCATGAATCATGGATCATGAATTTAATCATGAATCAGGAATCATGAATTGAATCATGAATCATGATCATGAATTGAATCATGAATCATGAATTGAATCATGAATCATGGATCATAATTGAATCATGAATTATGAATCATGAATAAGAAATCATGAATTGAATCATGAATCATGAATCGATAATGAATCATGAATCATGAATTAAATCATGATCATGAATTGAATCATGAAGCATGAATTGAATCATGATTGAATCATGAATCATGAATTGAATCATGAATCATGAATTGAATCATGAATCATGAATTGAATCATGAATCATGAATCATGAGTCATGAATTAAATCATGAATCATGAATTGATTCATGAATCATGAGTCATGAATTAAATCATGATCATGAATTGTATCATGAAACATGAATCATGAATTAAATCATGAATCATAATTTGAATCATGAATCATGAATGAATCCTGAATTGAATCATGAATCATGATTGAATCCTGAATCATAATTCATAAATCAGGAATCATGAATTGGAATCATGAATCATGAATTGAATCATGAATCATGAATTGAATCATGAATCATGAATCATGAATTAAATCAGGAATCATGAATTGAATCATGAATCATGAATTGAATCATGAATCATGAATTGAATCCTGAATCATGAATTGAATCCTGAATCATGAATCAGGAATCATGAATCATGAATTGAATCATGAATCATGAATTGAATAATGAATCATGAATTGAATAATGAATCATGAATCATGGATCAGGAATCATGAATCATGAATCATGACTCAGGATTCATGAATTGAATCATGAATCATGAATCATGAATCAGGATCATGAATTGAATCATGAATCATGAATCATGAATTGAATCATGATCATGATTTAATCATGAAGCATGAAGTAAATCATGAATTGAATCATGAATCATGAATTGAATCATGAATCAGGAATAAGGAATCATGAATTGAATCATGAAGCAGGAATCATGATTCTAATAGTGAATCATGAACCATGAATTGAATCATGAATCATGGATAATGAATTGAATCATGAATCAGGAATCAGGAATCATGAATTGAATCATGAATCATGAATTGAATCACGAATCATAAATTGAATCATGAATCATGATCTGAATCCTGCATCATGAATCGAGTCATGAATCTGAATCATGAATTGAATCATGATTCATGAATCATGAATTGAATCATGAATTATGAATCATGAATTGAATCATGAATCATGAATTTAATCATGAAGCATGAATTTAATCATGAATTGAATCATGAATCATGAATTGAATCATGAATCATGAATACAGGAATCAGGAATCAGGAATTGAATCTTGAAGCATGAATCATGATTCTAATAATGAATCATGAACCATGAATTGAATCATGAATCATGAATCATGATTGAATCATGAATCATGAATTCATGAATTGAATCATGAATCATGAATCATGAATTGAATCATGAATCATGAATTGAATCATGAAATGAATCATGAATCATGAATTGAATCATGAATTGAATTATGAATCATGAATTGAATCATGAATTGAATCATGAATCATGAATTAAATCATGAATCATGAGTCAGGAAATGAACCATGAATCATGATCAAATCTTGATTCATGAATTGAATCATGAATTGAATCATGAATCGAATACATGAACTGAATCATGAATCATGAATCGAATTATGATTTATGAATCATGAATCATGAATTGAATCATGATTCATGAATCATGATTAATGAATCGAATCATAATCATGAATTGAATCATAAATCATGAATCATTAAATGAATCATGAATTAAAACATGAATAATGAATTGAATCATGAATCATGAATTGAATCATGAATCATGAATCATAAATTGAATCATGATCATGAATCATGAATCAGGAATCATGAATCATGAATCAGGAATCATGAATTGAATCATGAATCATGAATCATGAATCAGGAATCATGAATTGAATCATGAATCATGAATCATGAATTGAATCATGAATCATGATCTGAATCATGAATCATGAATCATGAATCGAGTTATGAATATGGAATCATGAATTGAATCATGATTCATGAATCATGAATTGAATCATGAATCATGAATTTAATCATGAAGCATGAATTAAATCATGAATTGAATCATGAATCATGAATAGAATCATGAATCATGAATCAGGAATCAGGAATCAGGAATCATGAATTGAATCATGAAGCATGAATCATGATTCTAATAATGAATCATGAACCATGAATTGAATCATGAATCATGGATCATGAATTGAATCATGAATTTTGAATCAGGAATCATGATTGAATCATGAATCATGAATCATGAATTGAATCATGATCTGAATCATGAATCATGAATCGAGTCATGAATCTGGAATCATGAATTGAATCATGATTCATGAATCATGAATTGAATCATGAATTATGAATCATGAATTGAATCATGAATCATGAATTTAATCATGAAGCATGAATTAAATCATGAATTGAATCATGAATCATGAATTGAATCATGAATCATGAATCATGAATCAGGAATCATGAATCATAAATTGAATCATGAAGCATGATCATGATTCTAATAATGAATCATGAACCATGAATTGAATCATGAATCATGAATCATGGATGAATCATGAATCATGAATTGAATCATGATTGAATCATGAATCATGAATTGAATCATGATTGAATTATGAATCATGAATTGAATCATGATTGAATCATGAATCGAATCATGAATCGAATCATGAATCATGAATCGAATTATGATTTATGAATCATGAATCATGAATTGAATCATGATTCATGATCATGATTAATGAATTGAATCATAAATCATGAATTGAATCATAAATCATGAATCATTAAATGAATCATGAATTAAAACATGAATAATGAATTGAATCATGAAGCATGAATTTATTCATGATTCATGAATTGAATCATGAGTCATGAATCATTAAATGAATCATGAATTAAAACATGAATAATGAATTGAATCATGAAGCATGAATTTATTCATGATTCATGAATTGAATCATGAGTCATGAATTGAATCATGAATCATGAATCATAAATTGAATCATGAATCATGAATTGAATCATGAATTGAATCATGAATCATGAATTGAATCATGAATTGAATTATGAATCATGATTGAATCATGAATTGAATCATGAATCGAATCATGAATCGAATCATAAATCATGAATCGAATTATGATTTATGAATCATGAATCATGAATTGAATCATGATTCATGAATCATGATTAATGAATTGAATCATAAATCATGAATTGAATCATAAATCATGATCATTAAATGAATCATGAATTAAAACATGAATAATGAATTGAATCATGAAGCATGATTTATTCATGATCATGAATTGAATCATGAGTCATGAATTGAATCATGAATCATGAATCATAAATTGAATCATGAATCATGAATCGAATAATGATTCATGATCATGAATCAATAATCGAATCATGATTCATGAATCATGAATTGAATCATGAATCATGATTGAATCATGAATTAAATTATGAATCATGAATCAATGAGTCATGAATTGAATCATGAATCATGAATTGAATCAGAATCATGAATTGAATCATGAATTGAATCATGATTCATGAATCATGAATCGAACCATGATTTATGAATCATGAATCATGAATCGAACCATGATTTATGAATCATAAATCATAAATTGAATCATAATCATGAATTGAAATCCACAAATCATGAATCATGAAATGAATCATGAATTGAATCATGAGTCATGAATTGAATCATGAATCATGAATCATTAAATGAATCATGAATTAAAACATGAATAATGAATTGAATCATGAAGCATGAATTTATTCATGAATCATGAATTGAATCATGAGTCATGAATTGAATCATGAATCATGAATCATAAATTGAATCATGAATCATGAATCATGAATCGAATAATGATTCATGAATCATGAATCAATAATCGAATAATGATTCATGAATCATGAATTGAATCATGAATCATGAATTGAATCATGAATTAAATTATGAATCATGAATCATGAGTCATGAATTGAATCATGAATCATGAATTGAATCATGAATCATGAATTGAATCATGAATTGAATCATGATTCATGAATCATGAATCGAACCATGATTTATGAATCATGAATCATGAATCGAACCATGATTTATGAATCATAAATCATAAATTGAATCATAAATCATGAATTGAATCACAAATCATGAATCATGAAATGAATCATGAATTGAATCATGAGTCATGAATTGAATCATGAATCATGAATCAAAATTGAATAATGAATCATGAATTGAATCATGAATCATGATCATGAATTGAATCATGAATTGAATCATGAATCATGAATTGAATCATGAATCATGAATTGAATCATTAATTGAATCATGAATCATGAATCATGAATTCAATCATAAATCATGAATTCAATCATAAATTGAATCATGAATCATAAATTCAATCATGAATTGAATCATGAATCATGAATTGAATCATGAATTGAATCATGAATCATGAATTGAATCATGAATAATGAATCATGAATCGAATCATGATTTATGAATCATGAATAATGAATCAAATCATGATTCATGAATCATGAATCATGATTCATAAATAATAAATCATGAATCATGAATCATGACTCATGAATTGAATAATAAATTCATGAATTGAATCATAAATCATGAATCATTAAATGAATCATGAATTAAAACATGAATCATGAATTGAAATATGAATCATGAATTTAATCATGATTCATGAATTGAATGATGAGTCATGAATTGAATCATGAATCATGAATCATAAATTGAATCATGAATCATGATTTGAATCATGATTCATGAATCATGAATCAATAATCGAATCATGATTCATGAATCATGAATTGAATCATAATCATGAATTGAATCATGAATCATGAATTGAATCATGAATTAAATCATGAATCATGAATCATGAGTCATGAATTGAAAAATGAATCAAGAATCATGAATTCAATAAGAATCATGAAATGAATCATAAATCATAAATCATGAATTGAATCATGAATCATTTATTGAATCATGAATCATGAATTGAATCATGAATTGAATCATGAATCGAATCATGAATCATGAATCGAATCATGAAACATGAATTGGAATCATGAAACATGAATCATGAATCAAATCTTGATTCATGAATTGAATCATGAATTGAATCATGAATCGAATCATGAATCATGAATCGAATCATGATTTATGAATCATGAATCATGAATTGAATCATGATTCATGAATCATGAATCGAATCATAAATCATGAATTGAATCATAAATCATGAATCATGAAATGAATCATGAATTGAATCATGAGTCATGAATTGAATCATGAATCATGAATCAAATCATGATTCATGAATCATGAATCGAATCGTAAATCATGAATCATGAAATGAATCATGAATTGAATCATGAGTCATGAATTGAATCATGAATCATGAATTGAATCATGAATCGTGAATCATGAATCATGAATCATGAATTGAATCATGAATCGAATCATGAATCATGAATCAAATCATGATTCATGAAAGATAAATCATGATTCATAAATCATGAATCATGACTCATGAATCATGAATTATGAATCGAATCATAAATCATGAATTGAATCATAAATCATGAATCATGAAATGAATCATGAATTGAATCATGAGTAATGAATTGAATCATGAATCATGAATTGAATCATGAATCATGAATCATTAATTGAATCATGAATCAAGAATAATGAATCATGAATAATGAATTGAATCATGAACCATGAATTGAATCATGAATCATGAATCATGAATCAGAAATCATGAATTGAATCATGAATCATGAATCATGAATTAAATAATGAATCATGAATTGAATCATGAAGCATGAATTGAATCATGAATCATGAATTGAATCATGAATCATGAATTGAATCATGAATCATGCATCATGAGTCATGAATTAAATCATGAATTATGAATTGAATCATGAATCATGAATCATGAATCGAATCATAAATCATGAATTGAATCATAAATCATGAATCATGAAATGAATCATGAATTGAATCATGAATCGAATCATGAATCATGAATCGAATCATGATTTATGAATCATGAATCATGAATTGAATCATGATTCATGAATCATGAATCGAATCATAAATCATGAATTGAATCATAAATCATGAATCATGAAATGAATCATGAATTGAATCATGAGTCATGAATTGAATCATGAATCATGAATCAAATCATGATTCATGAATCATGAATCGAATCGTAAATCATGAATCATGAAATGAATCATGAATTGAATCATGAGTCATGAATTGAATCATGAATCATGAATTGAATCATGAATCGTGAATCATGAATTGAATCATGAATCATGAATTGAATCATGAATCGAATCATGAATCATGAATCAAATCATGATTCATGAAAGATAAATCATGATTCATAAATCATGAATCATGACTCATGAATCATGAATTATGAATCGAATCATAAATCATGAATTGAATCATAAATCATGAATCATGAAATGAATCATGAATTGAATCATGAGTAATGAATTGAATCATGAATCATGAATTGAATCATGAATCATGAATCATTAATTGAATCATGAATCAAGAATAATGAATCATGAATAATGAATTGAATCATGAACCATGAATTGAATCATGAATCATGAATCATGAATCAGAAATCATGAATTGAATCATGAATCATGAATCATGAATTAAATAATGAATCATGAATTGAATCATGAAGCATGAATTGAATCATGAATCATGAATTGAATCATGAATCATGAATTGAATCATGAATCATGCATCATGAGTCATGAATTAAATCATGAATTATGAATTGAATCATGAATCATGAATCATGAATTAAATCATGAATCATGAATTGAATCATAAATCATGAATTGAATCATGAATTGAATCATGAATCATGAATTAAATCCTGAATCATGAATCATGAGTCATGAATTAAATCATGAATCATGAATTGAATCATGAATCATAATTTGAATCATGAATCATGAATTGAATCATGAATTGAATCATGAATCATGAATTGAATCCTGAATCATAATTCATGAATCAGGAATCATGAATTGAATCATGAATCATGAATTGAATCTTGAATCATGAATTGAATCATGAATCATGAATCATGAATTAAATCAGGAATCATGAATTGAATCATGAATCATGAATTGAATCATGAATCATGAATTGAATCCTGAATCATGAATTTAATCCTGAATCATGAATCATGAATTAAGGAATCATGAATTGAATCATGAATCATGAATCGAATCATGAATAATGAATTGAATAATGAATCATGAATCAGGAAACATGAATCATGAATCATGAATTAGGAATCATGAATTGAATCATGAATCATGAATCAGGAATCAGGAATCATGAATTGAAACATGAATTATGAATTGAATCATGAATCATGATCTGAATCATGAATCATGAATCAGGAATCGAGTGATGAATCTGGAATCATGAATTGAATCATGATTCATGAATCATGAATTGAATCATGAATTATGAATCATGAATTGAATCATGAATCATGAATTTAATCATGAAGCATGAATTAAATCATGAATTGAATCATGAATCATGAATAGAATCATGAATCATGAATCAGTAATCAGGAATCAGGAATCATGAATTGAATCATGAAGCATGAATCATGATTCTAATAATGAATCATGAACCATGAATTGAATCATGAATCATGGATCATGAATCATGGATCATGAATTGAATCATGAATCAGGAATCATGAATTGAATCATGAATCATGAATCATGAATTGAATCATGAATCATGATCTGAATCATGAATCATGAATCGAGTCATGAATCTGGAATCATGAATTGAATCATGATTCATGAATCATGAATTGAATCATGAATTATGAATCATGAATTGAATCATGAATCATGAATTCAATCATGAAGCATGAATTAAATCATGAATTGAATCATAAATCATGAATTGAATCATGAATCATGAATCAGGAATCAGAAATCATGAATTGAATCATGAAGCATGAATCATGATTCTAATAATGAATCATGAACCATGAATTGAATCATGAATCATGAATCATGGATTGAATCATGAATCAGGAATCAGGAATCAGGAATTGAATCATGAATCATGAATAATGAATTGAATCATGAATCATGAATTGAATCATGAATTGAATCATGAATCATGAATTGAATTATGAATCATCAATTGAATCATGAATTGAATCATGAATCATGGATTAAATCATGAATCATGAGTAAGGAAATGAACCATGAATCATGAATCAAATCTTGATTCATGAATTGAATCATGAATTGAATCATGAATCAAATCATGAATCATGAATCGAATTATGATTTATGAATCATGAATCATGAATTGAATCATGATTCATTAATCATGAATCATGAATCGAACCATGATTTATGAATCATGAATCATGAATCGAATCATGATTCATGAATCATGATTAATGAATCGAATCATAAATCATGAATTGAATCATAAATCATGAATCATAAAATGAATCATGAATTAAAACATGAATAATGAATTGAATCATGAATCATGAATTTATTCATGATTCATGAATTGAATCATGAGTCATGAATTGAATCATGAATCATGAATCATAAATTGAATCATGAATCATGAATCATGAATCGAATAATGATTCATGAATCATGAATTGAATCATGAATCATGAATTGAATCATGAATTGAATAATGAATCATGAATCATGAATTGAATCATGAATTGAATCATGAATCATGAATTGAATCATGAATTATATTATGAATCATGAATCATGAGTCATGAATTGAATCATGAATCATGAATTGAATCATGAATCATGAATTGAATCATGAATCATGAATTGAATCATGAAGTGAATCATGAATTGAATCATGATTCATGAATCATGAATCGAACCATGATTTATGAATCATGAATCGAACCATGATTTAGGAATCATGAATCATGAATCGAATCATAAATCATGAATTGAATCATAAATCATGAATCATGAAATGAATCATGAATTGAATCATGAGTCATTAATTGAATCATGAATCATGAATTGAATAATGAATCATGATTTGAATCATGAATCATGAATCATGAATCATGAATTGAATCATGAATCATGAATTGAATCATGATCATGAATTGAATCATTAATTGAATCATGAATCATGAATCATGAATTCAATCATAAATCATAAATTCAATCATGAATTGAATCATGAATCATGAATTGAATCATGAATTAATGAATTGAATCATGAATAATGAATCATGAATCGAATCATGATTTATGAATCATGAATCATGAATCAAATCATGATTCATGAATCATGATTCATAAATAATAAATCATGAATCATGATTCATGAATCATGAATCGAATCATGATTTATGAATCATGAATAATTAATCAAAATCATGATTCATGAATCATGAATCATGATTCATAAATAATAAATCATGAATCATGATTCATGAATCATGAATCAAATCATGATTTATGAATCATAAATCATGAATCAAATTATGATTCATGAATCGAAACATAAATCATGAATTGAATCATAAATCATGAATTGAATCATGAATCATGAATTGAATCATGAATCATGAAATGAATCAAGAATTAAATCACGAGTCATGAATTGAATCATGAATCATGAATCATGAATTAAATCATGAATCATGAGTCAGGAAATGAATCATGAATCATGAATCAAATCTTGATTCATGAATTGAATCATGAATCAAATCATGAATCAAATCATGAATCATAAATCAAATTATGATTTATGAATCATGAATCATGAATTGAATCATGATTCATTAATCATGAATCGAACCATGATTTATTAATCATGAATCATGAATCGAATCATGATTCATGAATCATAAATCATGAATCGAATAATAAATCATGAATTGAATCATAAATCATGAATCATTAAATGAATCATGAATTAAAACATGAATCATGAATTGAATCATGAATCATGAATTTAATCATGATTCATGAATTGAATCATGAGTCATGAATCGAATCATGATTCATGAATCATGAATCTATAATCGAATCATGATTCATGAATCATGAATTGAATCATGAATCATGAATTGAATCATGAATTGAATCATGAATCATGAATTGAATCATGAATTAAATCATGAATCATGAATCATGAGTCATGAATTGAATCATGAATCATGAATCATGAATTCAATAGGAATCATGAATTGAATCATGAATCATAAATCATGAATTGAATCATGAATCATGAATCAAATCTTGATTCATGAATTGAATCATGAATTGAATCATGAATCGAATCATAAATCATGAATCATGAAATGAATCATGAGTCATGAATTGAATCATGAATCATGAATCATGAATCAAATCATGATTCATGAATCATGAATTGAATCATAATTCATGAATCATGAAATGAAACATGAATTGAATCATGAGTCATGAATTGAATCATGAATCATGAATCATGAATTGAATCATGAATCATGAATTGAATCATGAATCTTGAATTGAATCATGAATCGAATCATTAGTCATGAATCAAATCATGATTCATGAATCATAAATCATGATTCATAAATCATGAATCATGAATCATGATTCATGAATCATGAATTGTGAATCGAATCATAAATCATGAATTGAATCATGAATCATGAATCATGAATCATGAATCATGAATTGAATCATGATTTATGAATCGAATAATGAATCATGAATCATGAATTAAATCATGAATCATTAAGCATGAATTGAATCATGAATTAAATCATGAATCATGAATTGAATCATTAAGCATGAATTGAATCATGAGTCATGAATCATGAGTCATGAATTAAATCATAAATCATGAATTGAATCATGAATCATGAATCATGAATTAAATCATGAATCATGAATTGAATCATGAATTGAATCATGAATCATGAATTGAATCCTGAATCATGAATCATGAGTCATGAATTAAATCATGAATCATGAATTGAATCATGAATCATGAATTGAATCATGAATCATGAATTAAATCATGAATCATGAATTGAATAATGAATCATGAATTGAATCATGAATTGAATCATGAATCATGAATTGAATCCTGAATCATGAATCATGAATCAGGAATAATGAATTGAATCATGAATCATGAATCGAATCATGAATCATGAATTGAATCATGAATCATGAATTGAATCATGAATCATGAATCATGAATTAAATCAGGAATCATGAATTAAATCATGAATCATGAATTGAATCATGAATTGAATCATGAATCATGAATTGAATCATGAATCGAATCATAAATCATGAATCATGAATCGAATCATGATTTATGAATCATGAATTGAATCATGATTCATGAATCATGAATCAAATCATAAATCATGAATTGAATCATAAATCATGAATCATGAAATGAATCATGATTTGAATCATAAGTCATGAATTGAATCATGAACCATGAATCATGAATCAAATCATGATTCATGAATCATGAATTGAATCATAAATCATGAATCATGAAATGAATCATGAATTGAATCATGAGTCATGAATTGAATCATGAATCATGAATTGAATCATAAATCATGAATCATGAAATGAATCATGAATTGAATCATGAGTCATGAATTGAATCATGAATCATGAATCTTGAATTGAATCATGAATCATGAATTGAATCATGAATCGTGAATTGAATCATGAATCGAATCATAAGTCATGAATCAAATCATGATTCATGAATCATAAATCATGATCCATAAATCATGAATCATGAATCATGATTCATGAATCATGAATTGTGAATCGAATCATAAATCATGAATTGAATCATGAATCATGAATCAGGAATCAGGAATCATGAATTGAATCATGAATAATGAATCGAATAATGAATCATGAATTAAATCATGAATCATGAATTGAATCATTAAGCATGAATTGAATCATGAATTGAATCATGAATCATGAATTGAATCATGAATTGAATCATGAATCATGAATCATGAGTCATGAATTAAATCATAAATCATGAATTGAACCATGAATCATGAATCATGAATTGAATCATGAATCATGAATTGAATCATGAATCATGAATTGAATCAGGAATTGAATCATGAATCATGATTTGAATCCTGAATCATGAATCATGAGTCATGAGTTAAATCATGAATCATGAATTGAATCATGAATCATGAATCATGAATTAAATCATGAATCATGAATTGAATAATGAATCATGAATTGAATCATGAATCATGAATTGAATCCTGAATCATGAATTGAATCATGAATCATGAATTGAATCATGAATCATGAATCAGGAATCATTAATTGAATCATGAATCATGAATCGAATCATTAATCATGAATTGAATCATGAATCATGAATCATGAATCAGGAATCAGGAATCATGAATCATGAATCAGGAATCATGAATTGAATCATGAATCATGAATTGAATCCGGAATCATGAATCAGGAATCAGGAATCATGAATTAAATCATGAATCATGAATCGAATCATGAATCATGAATTGAATCATGAATCATGAATCAGGAATCATGAATCATGAATCATGAATCAGGAATCATTAATTGAATCATGAATCATGAATCATGAATCATTAATCATGAATTGAATAATGAATCATGAATCATGAATTGAATCATGAATCATGATCTGAATCATGAATCATGAATCGAGTCATGAATCTGGAATCATGAATTAAATCATGATTCATGAATCATGAATTGAATCATGAATTATGAATCATGAATTGAATCATGAATCATGAATTGAATCATGAAGCATGAATTAAATCATGAATTGAATCATGAATCATGAATTGAATCATGAATCATGAATCAGGAATCATGAATTGAATCATGAATCATGAATCATGAATTGAATAATGAATCATGATCTGAATCATGAATCATGAATCATGAATCGAGTCATGAATCTGGAATCATGAATTGAAGCATAAATCATGAATCATGAAATGAATCATGAATTGAATCATGAATCATGAATTGAATCATGAATTGTGAATTGAATCATGAATCGAATCATAAGTCATGAATCAAATCATGATTCATGAATCATAAATCATGATCCATAAATCATGAATCATGAATCATGATTCATGAATCATGAATTGTGAATCGAATCATAAATCATGAATTGAATCATGAATCATGAATCAGGAATCAGGAATCATGAATTGAATCATGAATAATGATTCGAATAATGAATCATGAATCATGAATTAAATCATGAATCATGAATTGAATCATTAAGCATGAATTGAATCATGAATTGAATCATGAATCATGAATTGAATCATGAATCATGAATTGAATCCTGAATCATGAATCAGGAATCATTAATTGAATCATGAATCATGAATCGAATCATTAATCATGAATTGAATCATGAATCATGAATCATGAATCAGGAATCATGAATCATGAATCATGAATCAGGAATCATGAATTGAATCATGAATCATGAATTGAATCCAAAATCATGAATCAGGAATCAGGAATCATGAATTGAATCATGAATCATGAATCGAATCATGAATCATGAATCATGAATCAGGAACCATGAATCATGAATCATGAATCAGGAATCATTAATTGAATCATGAATCATGAATCATGAATCAGGAATCATGAATTGAATAATGAATCATGAATCATGAATTGAATCATGAATCATGATCTGAATCATGAATCATGAATCGAGTCATGAATCTGGAATCATGAATTAAATCATGATTCATGAATCATGAATTGAATCATGAATTATGAATCATGAATTGAATCATGAATCATGAATTGAATCATGAAGCATGAATTAAATCATGAATTGAATCATGAATCATGAATTGAATCATGAATCATAAATCATGAATTGAATCATGAATCATGAATCATGAATTGAATCATGAATCATGATCTGAATCATGAATCATGAATCATGAATCGAGTCATGAATCTGGAATCATGAATTGAAGCATAAATCATGAATCATGAAATGAATCATGAATTGAATCATGAATCATGAATTGAATCATGAATCGTGAATTGAATCATGAATCGAATCATAAGTCATGAATCAAATCATGATTCATGAATTATAAATCATGATCCATAAATCATGAATCATGAATCATGATTCATGAATCATGAATTGTGAATCGAATCATAAATCATGAATTGAATCATGAATCATGAATCAGGAATCAGGAATCATGAATTGAATCATGAATAATGATTCGAATAATGAATCATGAATCATGAATTAAATCATGAATCATGAATTGAATCATTAAGCATGAATTGAATCATGAATTGAATCATGAATCATGAATTGAATCATGAATCATGAATTGACCCATGAATCATGAATCATGAGTCATGAATTAAATCATAATTCATGAATTGAATCATGAATCATGAGTCATGAATTAAATCATGAATCATGAATTGAATCATGAATTGAATCATGAATCACGAATTGAATCCTGAATCATGAATCAGGAATCAGGAATAATGAATTGAATCATGAATCATGAATCGAATCATGAATCATGAATTGAATCATGAATCATGAATTGAATCATGAATCATGAATTATGAATTAAATCAGGAATCATGAATTGAATCATGAATCATAAATTGAATCATGAATTGAATTATGAATCATGAATTGAATCCTGAATTATGAATCAGGAATCATTAATTGAATCATGAATCATGAATCGAATCATTAATCACGAATTGAATCATGAATCATGAATCATGAATCAGGAATCATGAATCATGAATCATGAATCAGGAATCATGAATTGAATCATGAATCATGAATTGAATCCGGAATCATGAATCAGGAATCAGGAATCATGAATTGAATCATGAATCATGAATCGAATCATGAATCATGAATTGAATCATGAATCATGAATCATGAATCATGAATCATGAATCAGGAATCATGAATTGAATCATGAATCATGAATCATGAATCAGGAATCATGAATTGAATCATGAATCATGAATTGAATCATGAATCATGATCTGAATCATGAATCATGAATCATGAATCGAGTCATGAATCTGGAATCATGAATTGAATCATGATTCATGAATCGTGAATTGAATCATGAATTATGAATCATGAATTGAATCATGAATCATGAATTGAATCATGAAGCATGAATTAAATCATGAATTGAATCATGAATCATAAATTGAATCATGAATCATGAATCATGAATCAGGAATCATGAATTGAATCATGAATTATGAATCGAGTCATGAATCTGGAATCATGAATTGAATCATGATTCATGAATCATGAATTGAATCATGAATTGAATCATGAAGCATGAATCATGAATTGAATCATGAAGCATGAATTAAATCATGAATTGAATCATGAATCATGAATTGAATCATGAATCATGAATCATGAATCGAGTCATGAATCTGGAATCATGAATTGAATTATGATTCATGAATCATGAATTGAATCATGAATTGAATCATGAATCATGAATTGAATCATGAAGCATGAATTAAATCATGAATTGAATCATGAATCATGAATTGAATCATGAATCATGAATCAGGAATCATGAATTGAATCATGAATCATGAATCATGAATTGAATCATGAATCATGATCTGAATCATGAATCATGAATCATGAATCGAGTCATGAATCTGGAATCATGAATTGAAGCATAAATCATGAATCATGAAATGAATCATGAATTGAATCATGAATCATGAATTGAATCATGAATTGTGAATTGAATCATGAATCGAATCATAAGTCATGAATCAAATCATGATTCATGAATCATAAATCATGATCCATAAATCATGAATCATGAATCATGATTCATGAATCATGAATTGTGAATCGAATCATAAATCATGAATTGAATCATGAATCATGAATCAGGAATCAGGAATCATGAATTGAATCATGAATAATGATTCGAATAATGAATCATGAATCATGAATTAAATCATGAATCATGAATTGAATCATTAAGCATGAATTAAATCATGAATTGAATCATGAATCATGAATTGAATCATGAATCATGAATTGAATCCTGAATCATGAATCAGGAATCATTAATTGAATCATGAATCATGAATCGAATCATTAATCATGAATTGAATCATGAATCATGAATCATGAATCAGGAATCATGAATCATGAATCATGAATCAGGAATCATGAATTGAATCATGAATCATGAATTGAATCCAAAATCATGAATCAGGAATCAGGAATCATGAATTGAATCATGAATCATGAATCGAATCATGAATCATGAATCATGAATCAGGAATCATGAATCATGAATCAGGAATCAGGAATCATTAATTGAATCATGAATCATGAATCATGAATTGAATCATGAATCATGATCTGAATCATGAATCATGAATCGAGTCATGAATCTGGAATCATGAATTAAATCATGATTCATGAATCATGAATTGAATCATGAATTATGAATCATGAATTGAATCATGAATCATGAATTGAATCATGAAGCATGAATTAAATCATGAATTGAATCATGAATCATGAATTGAATCATGAATCATAAATCATGAATTGAATCATGAATCATGAATCATGAATTGAATCATGAATCATGATCTGAATCATGAATCATGAATCATGAATCGAGTCATGAATCTGGAATCATGAATTGAAGCATAAATCATGAATCATGAAATGAATCATGAATTGAATCATGAATCATGAATTGAATCATGAATCGTGAATTGAATCATGAATCGAATCATAAGTCATGAATCAAATCATGATTCATGAATCATAAATCATGATCCATAAATCATGAATCATGAATCATGATTCATGAATCATGAATTGTGAATCGAATCATAAATCATAAATTGAATCATGAATCATGAATCAGGAATCAGGAATCATGAATTGAATCATGAATAATGATTCGAATAATGAATCATGAATCATGAATTAAATCATGAATCATGAATTGAATCATTAAGCATGAATTGAATCATGAATTGAATCATGAATCATGAATTGAATCATGAATCATGAATTGACCCATGAATCATGAATCATGAGTCATGAATTAAATCATAAATCATGAATTGAATCATGAATCATGAATCATGAATTAAATCATGAATCATGAATTGAATCATGAATTGAATCATGAATCACGAATTGAATCCTGAATCATGAATCAGGAATCAGGAATAATGAATTGAATCATGAATCATGAATCGAATCATGAATCATGAATTGAATCATGAATCATGAATTGAATCATGAATCATGAATTATGAATTAAATCAGGAATCATGAATTGAATCATGAATCATAAATTGAATCATGAATTGAATTATGAATCATGAATTGAATCCTGAATTATGAATCAGGAATCATTAATTGAATCATGAATCATGAATCGAATCATTAATCACGAATTGAATCATGAATCATGAATCATGAATCAGGAATCATGAATCATGAATCATGAATCAGGAATCATGAATTGAATCATGAATCATGAATTGAATCCGGAATCATGAATCAGGAATCAGGAATCATGAATTGAATCATGAATCATGAATCGAATCATGAATCATGAATTGAATCATGAATCATGAATCATGAATCATGAATCATGAATCAGGAATCATGAATTGAATCATGAATCATGAATCATGAATCAGGAATCATGAATTGAATCATGAATCATGAATTGAATCATGAATCATGATCTGAATCATGAATCATGAATCATGAATCGAGTCATGAATCTGGAATCATGAATTGAATCATGATTCATGAATCGTGAATTGAATAATGAATTATGAATCATGAATTGAATCATGAATCATGAATTGAATCATGAAGCATGAATTAAATCATGAATTGAATCATGAATCATAAATTGAATCATGAATCATGAATCATGAATCAGGAATCATGAATTGAATCATGAATTATGAATCGAGTCATGAATCTGGAATCATGAATTGAATCATGATTCATGAATCATGAATTGAATCATGAATTGAATCATGAAGCATGAATCATGAATTGAATCATGAAGCATGAATTAAATCATGAATTGAATCATGAATCATGAATCATGAATCGAGTCATGAATCTGGAATCATGAATTGAATTATGATTCATGAATCATGAATTGAATCATGAATTGAATCATGAAGCATGAATCATGAATTGAATCATGAAGCATGAATTAAATCATGAATTGAATCATGAATCATGAATTGAATCATGAATCATGAATCATGAATCAGGAATCATGAATTGAATCATGAAGCATGAATCATGATTCTAATAATGAATCATGAACCATGAATTGAATCATGAATCATGAATCATGAATTGAATCATGAATCATGAATCATGAATCATGAATCATGAATTGAATCATGAAGCATGAATCATTAATTGAATCATGAATTATGAATCAGGAATCATGAATTGAATCATGAACCAAGAATTGAATCATGAATCATGAATCAGAAATCATGAATTGAATCATGAATCATGAATCATGAATTAAAACATGAATCATGATTTTAATCATGAATTGAATCATATATTGAATCATGAATTGAATCATGAATCATGAATTGAATCATGAATCATGAATTGAATCATGAATTGAATCATGAATCAAGAATCATGAATTGAATCATGAATTTAATCATGAATCATGAATCATGAATCATGAATTGAATCATGAATCATGAATTGAATCATGAATCATGAGTCATGAATCGAATCATGATTCGTGAATCATGAATCATTAATCTAATCATGATTCATGAATCATGAATCATGAATCAAATCATGATTCATTAATCATGAATCATGAATCAAATCATGAATCATGAATTATGAATCATGAATCGAATCATAAATCATGAATTAAATCATAAATCATTAATTATTAAATGAATCATGAATTGAATCATGAATCATGAATCGAATCATGATTCATGCATCATGAATCGAATCATAAATCATGATTCATGAATCATGAATCATGAATCGAATCATGAATCATGAATCATAAATCATGAATTGAATCATGAATCGAATCATGATTCATGAATCATGAATCATTAATTGAATCATGATTTATGAATCATGAATCAAGAATTGAATCATGATTCATGAATCATGAATCGAATCATGATTCATGAATCATAAATCATGAATTGAATCATAAAACATGAATCATTAAATGAATCATGAATTAAATCATGAATCATGAATTGAATCATGAATCATGAATTGAATCATGAATCAGGAATTGAATCATGAGTCATGAATTGAATCATGAATCATGAATCATGAGTTGAATCATGAATCATAAATCATGAATCGAATCATGATTCCTAAGTCATGAATCATGAATCAAATCATGATTCATGAATTGAATCATGAATCATGAATTGAATCATGAATCATGAATTGAATCATGAATCATTAATCATGAATCATGATTTATGAATCATGAATCATGATTTATGAATCATGAATCATGAATTGAATCATGATTCATGAATCATGAATCGAACCATGATTTATGAATCATGAATCATGAATCGAACCATGATTTATGAATCATGAATCATGAATCGAATCATAAATCATGAACTGAATCATAAATCATCAATCATGAAATGAATCATGAATTGAATCATGAGTCATGAATTGTATCATGAATCATGAATCATGAATTAAATCATGAATCATGAATTGAATCATGAATCATGAATCATGAATTGAATCATGAATCATGAATTGAATCATGAATCATGAATTGAATCATTAATTGAATCATGAATCATGAATCAAATCATGATTCATAAATCATGATTCATAAATCATAAATCATGAATCAAATCATGATTCATAAATCATAAAGCATGAATCATGATTCATGAATCATGAATCATAAATCGAATCATAAATCATGATTTGATTTATAAATCATGAATCATGAAATGAATCATGAATTGAATCATGAGTCATGAATTGAATCATGAATCATGAATCATGAATTGAATCATGAATCATGAATTGAATCATGAATCATGAATTATGAATTGAATCATGAATCATGAATCATGAATTGAATCATGAATCATGAATCATGAATTGAATCATGAATCATGAATTGAATCATGAATCATGAATCAAGAATTGAATCATGAATCATGAATCTGGAATCATGAATTGAATCATGAATCATGAATTGAATCATGATTTGAATCATGAATTGAATCATGAATCATGAATTGAATCATAAATTGAATCATGAATCATAAATTCAATCATGAATTGTATCATGAATCATGAATTAAATAATGAATTGAATCATGAATCATGAATTGAATCATAAATTGAATCATGAATCATAAATTCAATCATGAATTGTATCATGAATCATGAATTAAATAATGAATTGAATCATGAATTGAATCATGAATAATGAATCATGAATCAAATCTTGATTCATGAATTGAATCATGAATTGAATCATGAATCATAATTCATGAATCATGAAATGAATCATGAATTGAATCATGAGTCATGAATTGAATCTTGAATTATGAATCATGAATTGAATCATGAATCATGAATCATGAATTGAATTTTGAATCATGAATCGAATCATGAATCAGGAATCATGAATTGAATCATGAATCATGAATCATGAATCGAATAATGAATCATGAATCATGAATTGAATCATGAATTATGAATTGAATCATGAATCATGAATTAAATCATGAATCATGAATTGAATCGTGAATCATGAATTGAATCATGAATCATGAATTGAATCATAAATTGAATCATGAATCATAAATTCAATCATGAATTGAATCATGAATTGAATCATGAATTAAATCATGAATAATGAATTGAATCATGAATCATGAATCAAATTTTGATTCATGAATTGAATCATGAATTGAATCATGAATCATGAATCATGAATCGAATCATTATTTATGAATCATGAATTGAATCATGAATCATGAATTGAATCCTGAATCATGAATCAGGAATCGAATCATGAATCATGAATTGAATCATGAATCAGGAATCATGAATTGAATCATGAATCATGAATCGAATCATGAATCATGAATTGAATCATGAATCATGAATCAGGAATCATGAATCATGAATCAGGAATCATGAATTGAATCATGAATTGAATCATGAATCATGAATCATGAATCAGGAATCATGAATTGAATCATGAATCATGAATCATGAATTGAATCATGAATCATGATCTGAATCATGAATCATGAATCATGAATCGAGTCATGAATCTGGATTCATGAATTGAATCATGATTCATGAATCATGAATTGAATCATGAATCATGATCTGAATCATGAATCATGAATCATGAATCGAGTCATGAATCTGGATTCATGAATTGAATCATGATTCATGAATCATGAATTGAATCATGAATTATGAATCATGAATTGAATCATGAATCATGAATTGAATCATGAAGCATGAATTAAATCATGAATTGAATCATGAATCATGAATTGAATCATGAATCATGAATCAGGAATCAGGAATCATGAATTGAATCCTAAATCATGAATCATGAATTGAATCATGAATCATGATCTGAATCATGAATCATGAATCATGAATCGAGTCATGAATCTGGAATCATGAATTGAATCATGATTCATGAATCATGAATTGAATCATGAATTATGAATCATGAATTGAATCATGAATCATGAATTGAATCATGAAGCATGAATTAAATCATGAATTGAATCATGAATCATGAATTGAATCATGAATCATGAATTGAATCATGAAGCATGAATTAAATCATGAATTGAATCATGAATCATGAATTGAATCATGAATCATGAATCAGGAATCATGAATTGAATCATGAAGCATGAATCATGATTCTAATAATGAATCATGAACCATGAATTGAATCATGAATCATGAATCATGAATTGAATCATGAATCATGAGTCAGGAATCAGGAATTGAATCATGAATCATGATTCTAATAATGAATCATGAATTGAATCATGAATCATGAATCATGAATTAAAACATGAATCATGATTTTAATCATGAATCATGAATTGAATCATATATTGAATCATGAATTGAATCATGAATCATGAATTGAATCATGAATTGAATCATGAATCATGAATCATGAAATGAATCATGAATTTAATCATGAATCATGAATCATGAATTGAATCATGAATCATGAATTGAATCATGAATCATGAGTCATGAATCGAATCATGATTCATGAATCATGAATCATTAATCTAATCATGATTCATGAATCATGAATCATGAATCAAATCATGATTCATTAATCATGAATCATGAATCAAATCATGATTCATGAATTATGAATCATGAATCGAATCATAAATCATGAATTAAATCATAAATCATTAATTATTAAATGAATCATGAATTGAATCATGAATCATGAATCGAATCATGATTCATGCATCATGAATCGAATCATAAATCATGATTCATGAATCATGAATCATGAATCGAATCATGAATCATGAATCATAAATCATGAATTGAATCATGAATCGAATCATGATTCATGAATCATGAATCATTAATTGAATCATGATTTATGAATCATGAATCAAGAATTGAATCATGATTCAAGAATCATGAATCGAATCATGATTCATGAATCATGAATCATGAATTGAATCATGAATCAGGAATCAGGAATCATGAATTGAATCATGAATCATGAATTGAATCATGAATTGAATCATGAATCATGAATCATGAATTAAAACATGAATCATGATTTTAATCATGAATCATAAATTGAATCATATATTGAATCATGAATTGAATCATGAATCATGAATTGAATCATGAATTGAATCATGAATCATGAATCATGAAATGAATCATGAATTTAATCATGAATCATGAATCATTAATTGAATCATGATTTATGAATCATGAATCAAGAATTGAATCATGATTCATGAATCATGAATCAAATCATGATTCATGAATTGAATCATGAATCATGAATTGAATTATAAATCATCAATTGAATCATAAATCATGAAACATTAAATGAATCATGAATTAAATCATGAATCATGAATTGAATCATGAATCATGAATTGAATCATGAATCAGGAATTGAATCATGAGTCATGAATTGAATCATGAATCATGAATCATGAGTTGAATCATGAATCATAAATCATGAATCGAATCATGATTCCTAAGTCATGAATCATGAATCAAATCATGATTCATGAATTGAATCATGAATCATGAATTGAATCATGAATCATGAATTGAATCATGAATCATTAATCATGAATCATGATTTATGAATCATGAATCATGAATTGAATCATGATTCATGAATCATGAATCGAACCATGATTTATGAATCATGAATCATGAATCGAACCATGATTTATGAATCATGAATCATGAATCGAATCATAAATCATGAATTGAATCATAAATCATCAATCATGAAATGAATCATGAATTGAATCATGAGTCATGAATTGTATCATGAATCATGAATCATGAATTAAATCATGAATCATGAATTGAATCATGAATCATGAATCATGAATTGAATCATGAATCATGAATCATGAATTGAATCATGAATCATGAATTGAATCATTAATTGAATCATGAATCATGAATCAAATCATGATTCATAAATCATGATTCATAAATCATAAATCATGAATCAAATCATGATTCATAAATCATAAATCATGAATCATGATTCATGAATCATGAATCATGAATCGAATCATGATTCATGAATCATGAATCATAAATCGAATCATAAATCATGATTTGATTTATAAATCATGAATCATGAAATGAATCATGAATTGAATCATGAGTCATGAATTGAATCATGAATCATGAATCATGAATTGAATCATGAATCATGAATCATGAATCATGAATCATGAATTGAATCATGAATCATGAATTATGAATTGAATCATGAATCATGAATCATGAATTGAATCATGAATCATGAATCATGAATCATGAATCATGAATTGAATCATGAATCATGAATTGAATCATGAATCATGAATCAAGAATTGAATCACGAATCATGAATCTGGAATCATGAAATGAATCATGAATCATGAATCATGAATTGAATCATGAATCATGAATTGAATCATGAATTGAATCATGAATCATGAATTGAATCATGAATCATAAATTCAATCATGAATTGTATCATGAATCATGAATTAAATAATGAATTGAATCATGAATCATGAATTGAATCATAAATTGAATCATGAATCATAAATTCAATCATGAATTGTATCATGAATCATGAATTAAATAATGAATTGAATCATGAATCATGAATTGAATCATGAATAATGAATCATGAATCAAATCTTGATTCATGAATTGAATCATGAATTGAATCATGAATCATAATTCATGAATCATGAAATGAATCATGAATTGAATCATAAGTCATGAATTGAATCTTGAATTATGAATCATGAATTGAATCATGAATCATGAATCATGAATCATGAATTGAATCATGAATCAGGAATCAGGAATCATGAATTGAATCATGAATCATGAATCGAATAATGAATCATGAATCATGAATTGAATCATGAATTATGAATTGAACAATGAATCATGAATTGAATCATGAATCATGAATCATGAATTGAATCATGAATCATGAATTGAATCGTGAATCATGAATCATGAATTGAATCATGAATTATGAATTGAACAATGAATCATGAATTGAATCATGAATCATGAATTGAATCATAAATTGAATCATGAATCATAAATTCAATCATGAATTGAATCATGAATCATGAATTGAATCATGAATTGAATCATGAATTAAATCATGAATAATGAATTGAATCATGAATCATGAATCAAATTTTGATTCATGAATTGAATCATGAATTGAATCATGAATCATGAATCATGAATCGAATCATTATTTATGAATCATGAATCGAATCATAAATCATAAATTGAATCATGAATCGAATCATGAATCATGAATTGAATCATGAATCATGAATCATGAATTGAATCATGAATCATGAATTGAATCATGAATCATGAATTGAATCATTAATTGAATCATGAATCATGAATCAAATCATGATTCATAAATCATAAATCATGAATCATGAATCATGAATCGAATCATGATTCATGAATCATGAATCATAAATCGAATCATAAATCATGATTTGATTTATAAATCATGAATCATGAAATGAATCATGAATTGAATCATGAGTCATGAATTGAATCATGAATCATGAATCATGAATTGAATCATGAATCATGAATCATGAAATGAATCATGAATCATGAATTATGAATTGAATCATGAATCATGAATCATGAATTGAATCATGAATCATGAATCACGAATTGAATCATGAATCATGAATTGAATAATGAATCATGAATCAAGAATTGAATCATGAATCATGAATCTGGAATCATGAATTAAATCATGAATCATGAATCATGAATTGAATCATGAATTATGAATCATGAATTGAATCATGAATTGAATCATGAATCATGAATTGAATCATAAATTGAATCATGAATCATAAATTCAATCATGAATTGTATCATGAATCATGAATTAAATAATGAATTGAATCATGAATCATGAATTGAATCATAAATTGAATCATGAATCATAAATTCAATCATGAATTGTATCATGAATCATGAATTAAATAATGAATTGAATCATGAATCATGAATTGAATCATGAATAATGAATCATGAATCAAATCTTGATTCATGATTTGAATCATGAATTGAATCATGAGTCATGAATTGAATCTTGAATTATGAATCATGAATTGAATCATGAATCATGAATCATGAATTGAATCATGAATCAGGAATCAGGAATCATGAATTGAATCATGAATCATGAATCGATTAATGAATCATGAATCATGAATTGAATCATGAATTATGAATTGAATCATGAATCATGAATTAAATCATGAATCATGAATTGAATCGTGAATCATGAATCATGAATTGAATCATGAATTATGAATTGAACAATGAATCATGAATTGAATCATGAATCATGAATTGAATCATAAATTGAATCATGAATCATAAATTCAATCATGAATTGAATCATGAATCATGAATTGAATCATGAATTGAATCATGAATTAAATCATGAATAATGAATTGAATCATGAATCATGAATCATGAATCAAATTTTGATTCATGAATTGAATCATGAATTGAATCATGAATTGAATCATGAATCATGAATCATGAATCGAATCATTATTTATGAATCATGAATTGAATCATGATTCATGAATCATGAATTGAATCATGATTCATGAATCATGAATCGAACCTTGATTTATGAATCATGAATCATGAATCGAACCATGATTTATGAATCATGAATCGAATCATAAATCATAAATTGAATCATGAATCGAATCATGAATCATGAATCGAATCATGATTTATGAATCATGAATCATGAATCGAACCATGATTTATGAATCATGAATCATGAATCGAATTATAAATCATGAATTGAATCATAAATCATGAAATGAATCATGAATTAAATCATGAGTCATGAGTTGAATCATGAATCATGAATCATGAATTGAATCATGAATTATTAATTGAATCATGAATCATGAATTATTAATTGAATCATGAATCATGAATCATGAATCATGAATTGAATCATGAACCATGAATTGAATCATGAATCAGGAATCATGAATTGAATCATGAATCATGAATCATTAATTGAATCATGAATCATGAATCATGAATCATGAATCATGAATTGAATCATGAACCATGAATTGAATCATGAATCATGAATCAGGAATCAGGAATCATGAATTGAATCATGAATCAGGAATCATGAATTGAATCATGAAGCTTGAATTGAATCATGAATTGAATCATGAATCATGAATTAAATCATGAATCATGAATTGAATCATGAATCATGAATCATGAATTAAATCATGAATCATGAATTGAATCATGAATCATGAATTGAATCATAATTTGAATCATGAATCATGAATTGAATCCTGAATCATGAATCAGGAATCATGAATTGAATCATGAATCATGAATTGAATCATGAATTGAATCATGAATCATGAATTGAATCATGAATCATGAATTGAATCATGAATCATGAATTGAATCATGATTTGAATCATGAATCATGAATCATAAATTGAATCAGTAATCATGACTCATGAATCATGAATTGAATCATGAATCATGAATCAAATAATGAATCATGAATCATGATTCATAAATCATAAATCATAATTCATGAATCATGAATCGAATCATAAATCATGAATTGAATCATAAATCATGATTTGAATCATGAATCATAAATCATGAATTGAATCATGAATCATGAATCATGATTTGAATCATGAATCATGAATCATAAATTGAATCAGTAATCATGACTCATGAATCATGAATTGAATCATGAATCATGAATCAAATAATGAATCATGAATTGAATAATGAATCATGAATTGAATCATGAATCATGAATCATGAATTGAATCATGAATCATGAATTGAATCATGAATCACGAATTATTAATTGAATCATGAATCATGAATTGAATCATGAATCATGAATTGAATCATGAATCATGAATTGAATCATGAATCATAAATCATGAATTAAATAATGAATCATGAATTAAATCTTGAATTGAATCATGAATCATGAATTGAATCATGAATCATGAATTGAATCATGAATCATAAATCATGAATTGAATAATGAATCATGAATTGAATCATGAATTGAATCATGAATCAAATCATGAATTGAATCATGAATCATGAATTGAATCATGAATCATGAATTGAATCATGAATTGAATCATGAATCGAATCATGAATCATGAATCATGAATCGAATCATGATTTATGAATCATGAATCATGAATTGAATCATGATTCATGAATCATGAATCATTTATCGACCCATGATTTATCAATCATGAATCATGAATCGAACCATGATTTATGAATCATGAATCATGAATCAAATCATAAATCATGAATTGAATCATAAATCATCAATCATGAAATGAATCATGAATTGAATCATGAATCATGAATCATGAATTAAATCATGAATCATGAATCATAAATTGAATCATGAATCTTGAATCATGAATCATGAATTGAATCATGAATCATGAATCATGAATTGAATCATGAATCATGAATTGAATCATTAATTGAATCATGAATCATGAATCAAATCATGATTTATAAATCATAAATCATGAATCATGAATCATGAATTAAATCATGAATCATGAATCATGAATTGAATAAAGAATCATGAATTGAATCATGAATCATGAATTGAATCATGAATTGAATCAAGAATCATGAATTGAATCATGAATCATGAATTGAATCATGAATCATGAATCAGGAATCATGAATTGAATCATGAATCATGAATAATAAATCGAATAATGAATCATGAATCATGAATTGAATCATGAATCATGAATCATGAATTGAATCATGAATCATGAATTGAATCATGAATCATGAATTGAATCATGAATTGAATCAAGAATCATGAATTGAATCATGAATCATGAATTGAATCATGAATCATGAATCATGAATTGAATCATGAATCATGAATTAAATCATAAATTCAATCATGAATCATAAATTCAATCATGAATTGAATCATGAATGATGAATTGAATCATGAATCATGAATCATGAATCAAATCTTAATTTATGAATTGAATCTTGAATTGAACCATGAATCGGATCATGAATCATTAATCATGAATCGAATCATAAATCATGAATTGAATCATAAATCATGAATCATGAAATGAATCATGAATTGAATCATGAGTCATGAATTGAATCATGAGTCATGAATTGAATCATGAATCATGAATCATGATTTAAATCATGAATCATGAATCATGAATTGAATCATGAATCATGAATTGAATCATGAATCATGAATCATGAATTGAATCATGAATCATGAATCAGGAATCATGAATTGAATCATGAATCATGAATTGAATCATGAATCATGAATTGAATCATGAATCATGAATCATGAATTGAATCATGAATCATAAATCACGAATTGAATCATGAATCATGAATCAAATCTTAATTCATGAATTGATTCATGAATTGAACCATGAATCGAATCATGAATTATGAATCAAATCATGATTCATGAATCATGAATCGAATCATAAATCATGAATCATGAAATGAATCATGAATTGAGTCATGAGTCATGAATTGAATCATGAATCATGAATCATGAATCATGATTCATAAATCATGAATTATGAATTGAATCATGAACCATGAATTGAATCATGAATCATGAATTATGAATTGAATCATGAATCATTAATTGAATCATGAATCATGAATCATGAATCATGAATTGAATCATGAAACATGAATTGAATCATGAATCATGAATCGAATAATGAATCATGAATCATGAATTAAATCATGAATCATGAATTGAATCATGAAGCATGAATTGAATCATTTATTGAATCATGAATCATGAATTGAATCATGAATCATGAATCATGAGTCATGAATTAAATCATGAATCATGAATTGAATCATGAATCATGAATTATGAATTGAATCATGAATCATGATTTGAATCATGAATCATGAATTGAATCATAATTTGAATCATGAATCATGAATTGGAATCCTGAATCATGAATCAGGAATCAGGAATCATGAATTGAATCATGAATCATGAATCAAATCATGAATCATGAATTGAATCATGAATTGAATCATGAATCATGAATTGAATCATGAATCATGAATTGAATCATGAATTGAATCATGAATCATGAATTGAATCATGAATCATGAATTGAATCATGAATCATGAATTGAATCATGAATCATGAATTAAATCAGGTAATCATGAATTAAATCATGAATCATGAATTGAATCATGAATTGAATCATGAATCATGAATTGAATCCTGAATCATGAATTGAATCCTGAATCATGAATCAGGAATCATGAATTGAATCATGAATAGAATCATGAATCATGAATTGAATCATGAATTGAATCTTGAATCATGATTGAATCATGAATCATGAAACATGAATCAGGAATCAGGAATCATGAATCAGGAATCAGAATCATGAATTGAATCATGATCATGAATCAGGAATCATATCTTGATTCATGAATTGAATCATGAATTGAATCATGAATCGAATCATGAATCATGAATCATGAATTGAATCATGAATCATGATCTGAATCATAATTCATGAATCATGAATTGAATCATGAATTATGAATCATAAATTGAATCATGAATCATGAATTGAATAATGAAGCATGAATTAAATCATGAATCATGAATCAGGAATCATGAATTAAATCATGAAGCATGAATCATGATTCTAATAATGATTCATGAACCATGAATTGAATCATGAATCATGAATCATGAATTGAATCATGAATCATGAATCATGAATCAGGAATTGAATCATGAATCATGAATCATGATTCTAATAATGATTCATGAATCATGAATTGAATCATGAATCATGAATTGAATCATGAATCATGAATTAAAACATGAATCATGATTTGAATCATGAATCATGAATTGAATCATATATTGAATCATGAATTGAATCATGAATCATGAATTGAATCATGAAACATGAATTGAATCATGAATCATGAATCAGGAATCATGAATTGAATCATGAATCATGAATCGAATAATGAAGCATGAATTGAATCATGAATTGAATCATGAATCATGAATTGAATCATGAATCATGAATCATGAGTCATGAATTAAATCATGAATCATGAATTGAATCATGAATCATGAATTATGAATTGAATCATGAATCATGATTTGAATCATGAATCATGAATTGAATCCTGAATCAGGAATCAGGAATCAGGAATCATGAATTGAATCAGGAATCATGAATCAAATCATGAATCATGAATTGAATCATGAATTGAATCATGAATCATAAATTGAATCATGAATCATGAATTGAATCATGAATCATGAATCATGAATTAAATCAGGAATCATGAATTAAATCATGAATCATGAATTGAATCATGAATTGAATCATGAATCATGAATTGAATCCTGAATCATGAATTGAATCCTGAATCATGAATCATGAATCAGGAATCATGAATTGAATCATGAATAGAAACATGAATCATGAATTGAATCATGAATTGAATCTTGAATCATGAATTGAATCATGAATCATGAAACATGAATCAGGAATCATGAATCAGGAATCAGGAATCATGAATTGAATCATGAATCATGAATCATGAATCATATCTTGATTCATGAATTGAATCATGAATTGAATCATGAATCGAATCATGAATCATGAATCATGAATTGAATCATGAATCATGATCTGAATCATTATTCATGAATCATGAATTGAATCATGAATTATGAATCATAAATTGAATCATGAATCATGAATTGAATCATGAATTGAATCTTGAATCATGAATTGAATCATGAATCATGAAACATGAATCAGGAATCAGGAATCATGAATCAGGAATCAGGAATCATGAATTGAATCATGAATCATGAATCATGAATCATATCTTGATTCATGAATTGAATCATGAATTGAATCATGAATCGAATCATGAATCATGAATCATGAATTGAATCATGAATCATGATCTGAATCATAATTCATGAATCATGAATTGAATCATGAATTATGAATCATAAATTGAATCATGAATCATGAATTGAATAATGAAGCATGAATTAAATCATGAATCATGAATCAGGAATCATGAATTAAATCATGAAGCATGAATCATGATTCTAATAATGATTCATGAACCATGAATTGAATCATGAATCATGAATCATGAATTGAATCATGAATCATGAATCATGAATCAGGAATTGAATCATGAATCATGAATCATGATTCTAATAATGATTCATGAATCATGAATTGAATCATGAATCATGAATTGAATCATGAATCATGATCTGAATCATTATTCATGAATCATGAATTGAATCATGAATTATGAATCATAAATTGAATCATGAATCATGAATTGAATAATGAAGCATGAATTAAATCATGAATTGAATCATAAATCATGAATTGAATCATGAATCATGAATCATGAATCATGAATCAGGAATCATGAATTGAATCATGAAGCATGAATCATGATTCTAATAATGATTCATGAACCATGAATTGAATCATGAATCATGAATCATGAATTGAATCATGAATCATGAATCGGGAATTGAATCATGAATCATGAATCATGATTCTAATAATGATTCATGAATCATGAATTGAATCATGAATCATGAATTGAATCATGAATCATGAATTAAAACATGAATCATGATTTGAATCATGAATCATGAATTGAATCATATATTGAATCATGAATTGAATCATGAATTGAATCATGAATCATGAATTTAATCATGAATCATGAATTGAATCATGAATTGAATCATGAATCATGAATCATGAATTGAATCATGAATCATGAGTCATGAATCAAATCATGATTCAAGAATCATGAATCATTAATCTAATCATGATTCATGAATCATGATTCTTGAATCATAAATCATGAATCAAATCATGATTCATGAATCATGAATCATGAATCAAATCATTATTCATGAATCATGAATCATGAATCGAATCATAAATCATGAATTAAATCATAAATCATTAATTATTAAATGAATCATGAATTGAATCATGAATCATGAATCGAATCATGATTCATGAATCATGAATCATGAATCGAATCATAAATCATGATTCATGAATCATGAATCATGATTTGAATCATGAATCGAATCATGATTCATGAATCATGAATAATGAATTGAATCATGATTTATGAATCATGAATCAAGAATTAAATCATGATTCAAGAATCATGAATCATAAATCTAATCATGATTCATGAATCATGATTCATGAATCATGATTCATGAATCATGAATCATGATTCATGAATCATGAATCAAATCATGATTCATGAATCATGAATCATGAATCGAATCATAAATCATGAATTAAATCATAAATCATTAATTATTAAATGAATCATGAATTGAATCATGAATCATAAATCATGAATCGAATCATGATTCATGAATCATGAATCGAATCATAAATCATGATTCATGAATCATGAATCATGAATTGAATCATGAATCGAATCATGATTCATGAATCATGAATCATGAATTGAATCATGATTTATGAATCATGAATCATGAATCGAATCATGATTCATGAATCATGAATCGAATCATGATTCATGAATCATGAATCATGAATCGAATCATAAATCATGATTTATGAATCATGAATCATGAATCGAAATATGATTAATGAATCATGAATCATGAATCGAATCATAAATCATGAATTAAATCATAAATCATGAATCGAATCATAAATCATGAATCGAATCATGATTCATGAATCAGGAATCATGGTTCATAAATCATAAATCATGAATCATAATTCATGTATCATGAATCAAATCATGATTCATGAATCATGAATCATGATTCATAAATCATAAATCATAAATCATAATCCATGAATCATGAATCATGAATCGAATCATAAATCATGAATCATGAATCATGATTTGAATCATGAATTATAAATCATGAATTGAATCATGAATCATGATTTGAATCATGAATTGAATCAGTAATCATGACTCATAATTCATGAATTCAATCATGAATCATGAATCATGAATTGAATAATGAATCATGAATTGAATCATGAATCATGAATTGAATCATGAATCATAAATCATGAATCAAATCTTGATTCATGAATTGAATCATGAATTGAATCATGAATCGAATCATGAATCATGAATCGAATCATGATTTATGAATCATGAATCATGAATTGAATCATGATTCATGAATCATGAATCATTTATCGAACCATGATATATGAATCATGTATCATGAATCGAACCATGATTTATGAATCATGAATCATGAATTGAATCATGAATCATGAATTGAATCATAAATCATCAATAATGAAATGAATCATGAATTGAATCATGAATCATGAATTGAATCATGAGTCATGAATTGAATCATGAATTATGAATAATGAATTAAATCATGAATCATGAATCATGAATTGAATCATGAATCATGAATTGAATCATGAATCATGAATTATTAATTGAATCATGAATCATGAATTGAATCATGAATCATGAATTGAATCATGAATCATAAATCATGAATTGAATAATGAATCATGAATTGAATCTTGAATTGAATCATGAATCATGAATTGAATCATGAATCATGAATTGAATCATGAATCATGAATTGAATCATGAATCATAAATCATGAATTGAATAATGAATCATGAATTGAATCATGAATCATGAATTGAATCATGAATCATAAATCATGAATTGAATAATGAATAATGAGTTGAATCTTGAATTGAATCATGAATCATGAATTGAATCATGAATCATGAATTGAATCATGAATCATAAATCATGTATTGAATAATGAATCATGAATTGAATCATGAATTAAATCATGAATCATGAATTGAATCATGAATCATTAATTGAATCATGAATCATTAATCATGAATCAAATCTTGATTCATGAATTGAATCATGAATTGAATCATGAATCGAATCATGAATCATGAATTGAATCATGAATCGAATCATGAATCATGAATCATGAATCGAATCATGATTTATGAATCATGAATCATGAATTGAATCATGATTCATGAATCATGAATCATTTATCAAACCATGATTTATGAATCATGAATCATGAATCGAACCATGATTTATGAATCATGAATCATGAATCAAATCATAAATCATGAATTGAATCATAAATCATCAATCATGAAATGAATCATGAATTGAATCATGAGTCATGAATTGAATCATGAATCATGAATTAAATCATGAATCATGAATCATAAATTGAATCATGAATCTTGAATCATGAATTATGAATTGAATCATGAGTCATGAATTGAATCATGAATCATGAATTAAATCATGAATCATGAATCATAAATTGAATCATGAATCTTGAATCATGAATTATGAATTGAATCATGATTTATGAATCATGAATTGAATCATGAATCATGAATTGAATCATTAATTGAATCATGAATCATGAATCAAATCATGATTCATAAATCATAAATCATGAATCATGAATTAAATCATGAATCATGAATCATGAATTGAATAAAGAATCATGAATTGAATCATGAATCATGAATCAGGAATCATGAATTGAATCATGAATCATGAATAATAAATCGAATAATGAATCATGAATCATGAATTGAATCATGAATCATGAATCATGAATTGAATCATGAATCATGAATTGAATCATGAATCATGAATCATGAATTGAATCATGAATCATGAATTAAATCATAAATTCAATCATGAATCATAAATTCAATCATGAATTGAATCATGAATCATGAATTGAATCATGAATTGAATCATGAATCATGAATCATGAATAAAATCTTAATTTATGAATTGAATCATGAATTGAACCATGAATCGAATCATAAATCATGAATTGAATCATAAATCAAGAATCATGAAATGAATCATGAATTGAATTATGAGTCATGAATTGAATCATGAGTCATGAATTGAATCATGAATCATGAATCATGAATTGAATCATGATTCATGAATCATGAATTGAATCATAAATCATGAATTGAATCATGAATCATGAAATGAATCATGAATTGAATCATGAGTTCATGAGTCATGAATTGAATCATGAATAATTAATCATGAATTGAATCATGAATCATGAATCATGAATTGAATCATGAATCATGAATTGAATCATGAATCATGAATTGAATCATGAATCATGAATTGAATCATGAATCATGAATCATGAATTGAATCATGAATCATGAATTGAATCATGAATCATGAATCAGGAATCATGAATCATGAATTGAATCATGAATCATGAATCATGAATTGAATCATGAATCATGAATCACGAATTGAATCATGAATCATGAATCATGAATCAAATCTTAATTCATGAATTGATTCATGAATTGAACCATGAATCGAATCATGAATCATGAATCAAATCATGATTCATGAATCATGAATCGAATCATAAATCATGAATCATGAAATGAATCATGAATTGAGTCATGAGTCATGAATTGAATCATGAATCATGAATCATGAATCATGATTCATAAATCATGAATTATGAATTGAATCATGAACCATGAATTGAATCATGAATCATGAATTATGAATTGAATCATGAATCATTAATTGAATCATGAATCATGAATCATGAATTGAATCATGAACCATGAATTGAATCATGAATCATGAATCATGAATCATGAATTGAATCATGAATTGAATCATGAATCATGAATCGTATAATGAATCATGAATCATGAATTAAATCATGAATCATGAATCATGAATTGAATCATGAATCATGAGTCATGAATCAAATCATGATTCAAGAATCATGAATCATTAATCTAATCATGATTCATGAATCATGATTCTTGAATCATAAATCATGAATCAAATCATGATTCATGAATCATGAATCATGAATCAAATCATTATTCATGAATCATGAATCATGAATCGAATCATAAATCATGAATTAAATCATAAATCATTAATTATTAAATGAATCATGAATTGAATCATGAATCATGAATCGAATCATGATTCATGAATCATGAATCATGAATCGAATCATAAATCATGATTCATGAATCATGAATCATGATTTGAATCATGAATCGAATCATGATTCATGAATCATGAATAATGAATTGAATCATGATTTATGAATCATGAATCAAGAATTAAATCATGATTCAAGAATCATGAATCATAAATCTAATCATGATTCATGAATCATGATTCATGAATCATGATTCATGAATCATGAATCATGATTCATGAATCATGAATCAAATCATGATTCATGAATCATGAATCATGAATCGAATCATAAATCATGAATTAAATCATAAATCATTAATTATTAAATGAATCATGAATTGAATCATGAATCATAAATCATGAATCGAATCATGATTCATGAATCATGAATCGAATCATAAATCATGATTCATGAATCATGAATCATGAATTGAATCATGAATCGAATCATGATTCATGAATCATGAATCATGAATTGAATCATGATTTATGAATCATGAATCATGAATCGAATCATGATTCATGAATCATGAATCGAATCATGATTCATGAATCATGAATCATGAATCGAATCATAAATCATGATTTATGAATCATGAATCATGAATCGAAATATGATTAATGAATCATGAATCATGAATCGAATCATAAATCATGAATTAAATCATAAATCATGAATCGAATCATAAATCATGAATCGAATCATGATTCATGAATCAGGAATCATGGTTCATAAATCATAAATCATGAATCATAATTCATGTATCATGAATCAAATCATGATTCTTGAATCATGAATCATGATTCATAAATCATAAATCATAAATCATAATCCATGAATCATGAATCATGAATCGAATCATAAATCATGAATCATGAATCATGATTTGAATCATGAATCATGAATCATGAATCGAATAATGAATCATGAATCATGAATCATGAATCATGAATTGAATAATGAATCATGAATTGAATCATGAATCATGAATTGAATCATGAATCATAAATCATGAATTGAATAATGAATCATGAATTGAATCATGAATTGAATCATGAATCGAATCATGAATCATGAATCATGAATCGAATCATGATTTATGAATCATGAATCATGAATTGAATCATGATTCATGAATCATGAATCATTTATCGAACCATGATATATGAATCATGTATCATGAATCGAACCATGATTTATGAATCATGAATCATGAATTGAATCATGAATCATTAATCATGAATCAAATCTTGATTCATGAATTGAATGATGAATTGAATCATGAATCGAATCATGAATCATGAATCGAATCATGATTTATGAATCATGAATCATGAATTGAATCATGATTCATGAATCATGAATCATTTTATCGAACCATGATATATGAATCATGTATCATGAATCGAACCATGATTTATGAATCATGAATCATGAATCGAATCATAAATCATGAATTGAATCATAAATCATCAATAATGAAATGAATCATGAATTGAATCATGAATCATGAATTGAATCATGAGTCATGAATTGAATCATGAATTATGAATAATGAATTAAATCATGAATCATGAATCATGAATTGAATCATGAATCATGAATGAATCATGAATCATGAATTATTAATTGAATCATGAATCATGAATTGAATCATGAATCATGAATTGAATCATGATCATAAATCATGAAATGAATAATGAATCATGAATTGAATCTTGAATTGAGTCATGAATCATGAATTGAATCATGAATCATGAATTGAATCATGAATCATGAATTGAATCATGAATCATAAATCATGAATTGAATAATGAATCATGAATTGAATCATGAATCATGAATTGAATCATGAATCATAAATCATGTATTGAATAATGAATCATGAATTGAATCATGAATTAAATCATGAATCATGAATTGAATCATGAATCATTAATTGAATCATGAATCATTAATCATGAATCAAATCTTGATCATGAATTGAATCATGAATTGAATCATGAATCGAATCATGAATCATGAATTGAATCATGAATCGAATCATGAATCATGAATCATGAATCGAATCATGATTTATGAATCATGAATCATGAATTGAATCATGATTCATGAATCATGAATCATTTATCAAACCATGATTTATGAATCATGAATCATGAATCGAACCATGATTATGAATCATGAATCATGAATCGAATCATAAATCATGAATTGAATCATAATCATCAATCATGAAATGAATCATGAATTGAATCATGAGTCATGATTGAATCATGAATCATGAATTAAATCATGAATCATGAATCATAAATTGAATCATGAATCTTGAATCATGAATTATGAATTGAATCATGAGTCATGAATTGAATCATGAATCATGAATTAAATCATGAATCATGAATCATAAATTGAATCATGAATCTTGAATCATGAATTATGAATTGAATCATGATTTATGAATCATGAATTGAATCATGAATCATGAATTGAATCATTAATTGAATCATGAATCATGAATTAAATCATGAATCATGAATCATGAATTGAATAAAGAATCATGAATTGAATCATGAATCATGAATCAGGAATCATGAATTGAATCATGAATCATGAATAATAAATCGAATAATGAATCATGAATCATGAATTGAATCATGAATCATGAATCATGAATTGAATCATGAATCATGAATTGAATCATGAATCATGAATCATGAATTGAATCATGAATCATGAATTAAATCATAAATTCAATCATGAATCATAAATTCAATCATGAATTGAATCATGAATCATGAATTGAATCATGAATTGAATCATGAATCATGAATCATGAATAAAATCTTAATTTATGAATTGAATCATGAATTGAACCATGATTCGGATCATGAATTATTAATCATGAATCGAATCATAAATCATGAATTGAATCATAAATCAAGAATCATGAAATGAATCATGAATTGAATTATGAGTCATGAATTGAATCATGAGTCATGAATTGAATCAATGAATCATGAATCATGAATTGAATCATGATTCATGAATCATGAATTGAATCATAAATCATGAATTGAATCATGAATCATGAAATGAATCATGAATTGAATCATGAGTTCATGAGTCATGAATTGAATCATGAATAATTAATCATGAATTGAATCATGAATCATGAATCATGAATTGAATCATGAATCATGAATTGAATCATGAATCATGAATTGAATCATGAATCATGAATTGAATCAGAATCATGAATCATGAATTGAATCATGAATCATGAATTGAATCATGAATCATGAATCAGGAATCATGAATCATGAATTGAATCATGAATCATGAATCATGAATTGAATCATGAATCATGAATCACTGAATTGAATCATGAATCATGAATCATGAATCAAATCTTAATTCATGAATTGATTCATGAATTGAACCATGAATCGAAACATGAATCATGAATCAAATCATGATTCATGAATCATGAATCGAATCATAAATCATGAATCATGAAATGAATCATGAATTGAGTCATGAGTCATGAATTGAATCATGAATCATGAATCATGAATCATGATTCATAAATCATGAATTATGAATTGAATCATGAACCATGAATTGAATCATGAATCATGAATTATGAATTGAATCATGAATCATTAATTGAATCATGAATCATGAATCATGAATTGAATCATGAACCATGAATTGAATCATGAATCATGAATCATGAATCATGAATCATGATTCATAAATCATGAATTATGAATTGAATCATGAACCATGAATTGAATCATGAATCATGAATTATGAATTGAATCATGAATCATTAATTGAATCATGAATCATGAATCATGAATTGAATCATGAACCATGAATTGAATCATGAATCATGAATCATGAATCATGAATTGAATCATGAATTGAATCATGAATCATGAATCGTATAATGAATCATGAATCATTAATTAAATCATGAATCATGAATTGAATCATGAAGAATGAATTGAATCATGAATTGAATCATGAATCATGAATTGAATCATGAATCATGAATCATGAGTCATGAATTAAATAATGAATCATGAATTGAATCATGAATCATGAATTATGAATTGAATCATGAATCATGATTTAAATCATGAATCATGAATTGAATCATAATTTGAATCATGAATCATGAATTGAATCCTGAATCATGAATCAGGAATCAGGAATCATGAATTGAATCATGAATCATGAATCGAATCATGAATCCTGAATTGAATCATGAATTGAATCATGAATCATGAATTGAATCATGAATCATGAATTGAATCATGAATCATGAATCATGAATTGAATCATGAATCATGAATCATGAATTGAATCATGAATCATAAATCACGAATTGAATCATGAATCATGAATCAAATCTTAATTCATGAATTGATTCATGAATTGAACCATGAATCGAATCATGAATTATGAATCAAATCATGATTCATGAATCATGAATCGAATCATAAATCATGAATCATGAAATGAATCATGAATTGAGTCATGAGTCATGAATTGAATCATGAATCATGAATCATGAATCATGATTCATAAATCATGAATTATGAATTGAATCATGAACCATGAATTGAATCATGAATCATGAATTATGAATTGAATCATGAATCATTAATTGAATCATGAATCATGAATCATGAATCATGAATTGAATCATGAGTCATGAATTGAATCATGAATTATGAATAATGAATTAAATCATGAATCATGAATTGAATCATGAATCATGAATTGAATCATGAATCATGAATTATTAATTGAATCATGAATCATGAATTGAATCATGAATCATGAATTGAATCATGAATCATAAATCATGAATTGAATAATGAATCATGAATTGAATCTTGAATTGAATCATGAATCATGAATTGAATCATGAATCATGAATTGAATCATGAATCATGAATTGAATCATGAATCATAAATCATGAATTGAATAATGAATCATGAATTGAATCATGAATCATGAATTGAATCATGAATCATAAATCATGAATTGAATAATGAATAATGAGTTGAATCTTGAATTGAATCATGAATCATGAATTGAATCATGAATCATGAATTGAATCATGAATCATAAATCATGTATTGAATAATGAATCATGAATTGAATCATGAATTAAATCATGAATCATGAATTGAATCATGAATCATTAATTGAATCATGAATCATTAATCATGAATCAAATCTTGATTCATGAATTGAATCATGAATTGAATCATGAATCGAATCATGAATCATGAATTGAATCATGAATCGAATCATGAATCATGAATCATGAATCGAATCATGATTTATGAATCATGAATCATGAATTGAATCATGATTCATGAATCATGAATCATTTATCAAACCATGATTTATGAATCATGAATCATGAATCGAACCATGATTTATGAATCATGAATCATGAATCGAATCATAAATCATGAATTGAATCATAAATCATCAATCATGAAATGAATCATGAATTGAATCATGAGTCATGAATTGAATCATGAATCATGAATTAAATCATGAATCATGAATCATAAATTGAATCATGAATCTTGAATCATGAATTATGAATTGAATCATGAGTCATGAATTGAATCATGAATCATGAATTAAATCATGAATCATGAATCATAAATTGAATCATGAATCTTGAATCATGAATTATGAATTGAATCATGATTTATGAATCATGAATTGAATCATGAATCATGAATTGAATCATTAATTGAATCATGAATCATGAATCAAATCATGATTCATAAATCATAAATCATGAATCATGAATTAAATCATGAATCATGAATCATGAATTGAATAAAGAATCATGAATTGAATCATGAATCATGAATCAGGAATCATGAATTGAATCATGAGTCATGAATAATAAATCGAATAATGAATCATGAATCATGAATTGAATCATGAATCATGAATCATGAATTGAATCATGAATCATGAATTGAATCATGAATCATGAATCATGAATTGAATCATGAATCATGAATTAAATCATAAATTCAATCATGAATCATAAATTCAATCATGAATTGAATCATGAATCATGAATTGAATCATGAATTGAATCATGAATCATGAATCATGAATAAAATCTTAATTTATGAATTGAATCATGAATTGAACCATGATTCGGATCATGAATTATTAATCATGAATCGAATCATAAATCATGAATTGAATCATAAATCAAGAATCATGAAATGAATCATGAATTGAATTATGAGTCATGAATTGAATCATGAGTCATGAATTGAATCATGAATCATGAATCATGAATTGAATCATGATTCATGAATCATGAATTGAATCATAAATCATGAATTGAATCATGAATCATGAAATGAATCATGAATTGAATCATGAGTTCATGAGTCATGAATTGAATCATGAATAATTAATCATGAATTGAATCATGAATCATGAATCATGAATTGAATCATGAATCATGAATTGAATCATGAATCATGAATTGAATCATGAATCATGAATTGAATCATGAATCATGAATCATGAATTGAATCATGAATCATGAATTGAATCATGAATCAGGAATCATGAATCATGAATTGAATCATGAATCATGAATCATGAATTGAATCATGAATCATGAATCACGAATTGAATCATGAATCATGAATCATGAATCAAATCTTAATTCATGAATTGATTCATGAATTGAACCATGAATCGAATCATGAATCATGAATCAAATCATGATTCATGAATCATGAATCGAATCATAAATCATGAATCATGAAATGAATCATGAATTGAGTCATGAGTCATGAATTGAATCATGAATCATGAATCATGAATCATGATTCATAAATCATGAATTATGAATTGAATCATGAACCATGAATTGAATCATGAATCATGAATTATGAATTGAATCATGAATCATTAATTGAATCATGAATCATGAATCATGAATTGAATCATGAACCATGAATTGAATCATGAATCATGAATCATGAATCATGAATCATGATTCATAAATCATGAATTATGAATTGAATCATGAACCATGAATTGAATCATGAATCATAAATTATGAATTGAATCATGAATCATTAATTGAATCATGAATCATGAATCATGAATTGAATCATGAACCATGAATTGAATCATGAATCATGAATCATGAATCATGAATTGAATCATGAATTGAATCATGAATCATGAATCGTATAATGAATCATGAATCATGAATTAAATCATGAATCATGAATTGAATCATGAAGAATGAATTGAATCATGAATTGAATCATGAATCATGAATTGAATCATGAATCATGAATCATGAGTCATGAATTAAATAATGAATCATGAATTGAATCATGAATCATGAATTATGAATTGAATCATGAATCATGATTTAAATCATGAATCATGAATTGAATCATAATTTGAATCATGAATCATGAATTGAATCCTGAATCATGAATCAGGAATCAGGAATCATGAATTGAATCATGAATCATGAATCGAATCATGAATCCTGAATTGAATCATGAATTGAATCATGAATCATGAATTGAATCATGAATCATGAATTGAATCATGAATCATGAATCATGAATTGAATCATGAATCATGAATCATGAATTGAATCATGAATCATAAATCACGAATTGAATCATGAATCATGAATCAAATCTTAATTCATGAATTGATTCATGAATTGAACCATGAATCGAATCATGAATTATGAATCAAATCATGATTCATGAATCATGAATCGAATCATAAATCATGAATCATGAAATGAATCATGAATTGAGTCATGAGTCATGAATTGAATCATGAATCATGAATCATGAATCATGATTCATAAATCATGAATTATGAATTGAATCATGAACCATGAATTGAATCATGAATCATGAATTATGAATTGAATCATGAATCATTAATTGAATCATGAATCATGAATCATGAATCATGAATTGAATCATGAAACATGAATTGAATCATGAATCATGAATCAGGAATCATGAATTGAATCATGAATCATGAATCGAATAATGAATCATGAATCATGAATTAAATCATGAATCATGAATTGAATCATGAAGCATGAATTGAATCATTTATTGAATCATGAATCATGAATTGAATCATGAATCATGAATCATGAGTCATGAATTAAATCATGAATCATGAATTGAATCATGAATCATGAATTATGAATTGAATCATGAATCATGATTTGAATCATGAATCATGAATTGAATCATAATTTGAATCATGAATCATGAATTGAATCCTGAATCATGAATCAGGAATCAGGAATCATGAATTGAATCATGAATCATGAATCAAATCATGAATCATGAATTGAATCATGAATTGAATCATGAATCATGAATTGAATCATGAATCATGAATTGAATCATGAATCATGAATTAAATCAGGAATCATGAATTAAATCATGAATCATGAATTGAATCATGAATTGAATCATGAATCATGAATTGAATCCTGAATCATGAATTGAATCCTGAATCATGAATCAGGAATCATGAATTGAATCATGAATAGAATCATGAATCATGAATTGAATCATGAATTGAATCTTGAATCATGAATTGAATCATGAATCATGAAACATGAATCAGGAATCAGGAATCATGAATCAGGAATCAGGAATCATGAATTGAATCATGAATCATGAATCATGAATCATATCTTGATTCATGAATTGAATCATGAATTGAATCATGAATCGAATCATGAATCATGAATCATGAATTGAATCATGAATCATGATCTGAATCATAATTCATGAATCATGAATTGAATCATGAATTATGAATCATAAATTGAATCATGAATCATGAATTGAATAATGAAGCATGAATTAAATCATGAATTGAATCATAAATCATGAATTGAATCATGAATCATGAATCATGAATCATGAATCAGGAATCATGAATTGAATCATGAAGCATGAATCATGATTCTAATAATGATTCATGAACCATGAATTGAATCATGAATCATGAATCATGAATTGAATCATGAATCATGAATCATGAATCAGGAATTGAATCATGAATCATGAATCATGATTCTAATAATGATTCATGAATCATGAATTGAATCATGAATCATGAATTGAATCATATATTGAATCATGAATTGAATCATGAATCATGAATTGAATCATGAAACATGAATTGAATCATAAATCAGGAATCAGGAATCATGAATTGAATCATAAATCATGAATCGAATAATGAAGCATGAATTGAATCATGAATTGAATCATGAATCATGAATTGAATCATGAATCATGAATCATGAGTCATGAATTAAATCATGAATCATGAATTGAATCATGAATCATGAATTATGAATTGAATCATGAATCATGATTTGAATCATGAATCATGAATTGAATCCTGAATCAGGAATCAGGAATCAGGAATCATGAATTGAATCAGGAATCATGAATCAAATCATGAATCATGAATTGAATCATGAATTGAATCATGAATCATAAATTGAATCATGAATCATGAATTGAATCATGAATCATGAATCATGAATTAAATCAGGAATCATGAATTAAATCATGAATCATGAATTGAATCATGAATTGAATCATGAATCATGAATTGAATCCTGAATCATGAATTGAATCCTGAATCATGAATCAGGAATCATGAATTGAATCATGAATAGAAACATGAATCATGAATTGAATCTTGAATCATGAATTGAATCATGAATCATGAAACATGAATCAGGAATCATGAATCAGGAATCAGGAATCATGAATTGAATCATGAATCATGAATCATGAATCATATCTTGATTCATGAATTGAATCATGAATTGAATCATGAATCGAATCATGAATCATGAATCATGAATTGAATCATGAATCATGATCTGAATCATTATTCATGAATCATGAATTGAATCATGAATTATGAATCATAAATTGAATCATGAATCATGAATTGAATAATGAAGCATGAATTAAATCATGAATTGAATCATAAATCATGAATTGAATCATAAATCATGAATTGAATCATGAATCATGAATCATGAATCATGAATCAGGAATCATGAATTGAATCATGAAGCATGAATCATGATTCTAATAATGATTCATGAACCATGAATTGAATCATGAATCATGAATCATGAATTGAATCATGAATCATGAATCGGGAATTGAATCATGAATCATGAATCATGATTCTAATAATGATTCATGAATCATGAATTGAATCATGAATCATGAATTGAATCATGAATCATGAATTAAAACATGAATCATGATTTGAATCATGAATCATGAATTGAATCATATATTGAATCATGAATTGAATCATGAATCATGAATTGAATCATGAATCATGAATTTAATCATGAATCATGAATTGAATCATGAATTGAATCATGAATCATGAATCATGAATTGAATCATGAATCATGAGTCATGAATCAAATCATGATTCAAGAATCATGAATCATTAATCTAATCATGATTCATGAATCATGATTCTTGAATCATAAATCATGAATCAAATCATGATTCATGAATCATGAATCATGAATCAAATCATTATTCATGAATCATGAATCATGAATCGAATCATAAATCATGAATTAAATCATAATTCATTAATTATTAAATGAATCATGAATTGAATCATGAATCATGAATCGAATCATGATTCATGAATCATGAATCATGAATCGAATCATAAATCATGATTCATGAATCATGAATCATGATTTGAATCATGAATCGAATCATGATTCATGAATCATGAATAATGAATTGAATCATGATTTATGAATCATGAATCAAGAATTAAATCATGATTCAAGAATCATGAATCATAAATCTAATCATGATTCGTGAATCATGATTCATGAATCATGAATCATGAATCAAATCATGATTCATGAATCATGAATCAAATCATGATTCATGAATCATGAATCATGAATCGAATCATAAATCATGAATTAAATCATAAATCATTAATTATTAAATGAATCATGAATTGAATCATGAATCATAAATCATGAATCGAATCATGATTCATGAATCATGAATCGAATCATAAATCATGATTCATGAATCATGAATCATGAATTGAATCATGAATCGAATCATGATTCATGAATCATGAATCATGAATTGAATCATGATTTATGAATCATGAATCATGAATCGAATCATGATTCATGAATCATGAATCGAATCATGATTCATGAATCATGAATCATGAATCGAATCATAAATCATGATTTATGAATCATGAATCATGAATCGAAATATGATTAATGAATCATGAATCATGAATCGAATCATAAATCATGAATTAAATCATAAATCATGAATCGAATCATAAATCATGAATCGAATCATGATTCATGAATCAGGAATCATGGTTCATAAATCATAAATCATGAATCATAATTCATGTATCATGAATCAAATCATGATTCATGAATCATGAATCATGAATCGAATCATAAATCATGAATTAAATCATAAATCATTAATTATTAAATGAATCATGAATTGAATCATGAATCATAAATCATGAATCGAATCATGATTCATGAATCATGAATCGAATCATAAATCATGATTCATGAATCATGAATCATGAATTGAATCATGAATCGAATCATGATTCATGAATCATGAATCATGAATTGAATCATGATTTATGAATCATGAATCATGAATCGAATCATGATTCATGAATCATGAATCGAATCATGATTCATGAATCATGAATCATGAATCGAATCATAAATCATGATTTATGAATCATGAATCATGAATCGAAATATGATTAATGAATCATGAATCATGAATCGAATCATAAATCATGAATTAAATCATAAATCATGAATCGAATCATAAATCATGAATCGAATCATGATTCATGAATCAGGAATCATGATTCATAAATCATAAATCATAAATCATAATCCATAAATCATGAATCATGAATCGAATCATAAATCATGAATCATGAATCATGATTTGAATCATGAATTATAAATCATGAATTGAATCATGAATCATGAATCATGATTTGAATCATGAATTGAATCAGTAATCATGACTCATAATTCATGAATTCAATCATGAATCATGAATCATGAATCGAATAATGAATCATGAATCATGAATCATGAATCATGAATGGAATAATGAATCATGAATTGAATCATGAATCATGAATTGAATCATGAATCATAAATCATGAATTGAATAATGAATCATGAATTGAATCATGAATTGAATCATGAATCGAATCATGAATCATGAATCATGAATCGAATCATGATTTATGAATCATGAATCATGAATTGAATCATGATTCATGAATCATGAATCATTTATCGAACCATGATATATGAATCATGTATCATGAATCGAACCATGATTTATGAATCATGAATCATGAATTGAATCATGAATCATTAATCATGAATCAAATCTTGATTCATGAATTGAATCATGAATTGAATCATGAATCGAATCATGAATCATGAATCATGAATCGAATCATGATTTATGAATCATGAATCATGAATTGAATCATGATTCATGAATCATGAATCATTTATCGAACCATGATATATGAATCATGTATCATGAATCGAACCATTATTTATGAATCATGAATCATGAATCGAATCATAAATCATGAATTGAATCATAAATCATCAATAATGAAATGAATCATGAATTGAATCATGAATCATGAATTGAATCATGAGTCATGAATTGAATCATGAATTATGAATAATGAATTAAATCATGAATCATGAATCATGAATTGAATCATGAATCATGAATTGAATCATGAATCATGAATTATTAATTGAATCATGAATCATGAATTGAATCATGAATCATGAATTGAATCATGAATCATAAATCATGAATTGAATAATGAATCATGAATTGAATCTTGAATTGAATCATGAATCATGAATTGAATCATGAATCATGAATTGAATCATGAATCATGAATTGAATCATGAATCATAAATCATGAATTGAATAATGAATCATGAATTGAATCATGAATCATGAATTGAATCATGAATCATAAATCATGAATTGAATAATGAATAATGAGTTGAATCTTGAATTGAATCATGAATCATAAATCATGTATTGAATAATGAATCATGAATTGAATCATGAATTAAATCATGAATCATGAATTGAATCATGAATCATTAATTGAATCATGAATCATTAATCATGAATCAAATCTTGATTCATGAATTGAATCATGAATTGAATCATGAATCGAATCATGAATCATGAATTGAATCATGAATCGAATCATGAATCATGAATCATGAATCGAATCATGATTTATGAATCATGAATCATGAATTGAATCATGATTCATGAATCATGAATCATTTATCAAACCATGATTTATGAATCATGAATCATGAATCGAACCATGATTTATGAATCATGAATCATGAATCGAATCATAAATCATGAATTGAATCATAAATCATCAATCATGAAATGAATCATGAATTGAATCATGAGTCATGAATTGAATCATGAATCATGAATTAAATCATGAATCATGAATCATAAATTGAATCATGAATCTTGAATCATGAATTATGAATTGAATCATGAGTCATGAATTGAATCATGAATCATGAATTAAATCATGAATCATGAATCATAAATTGAATCATGAATCTTGAATCATGAATTATGAATTGAATCATGATTTATGAATCATGAATTGAATCATGAATCATGAATTGAATCATTAATTGAATCATGAATCATGAATCAAATCATGATTCATAAATCATAAATCATGAATCATGAATTAAATCATGAATCATGAATCATGAATTGAATAAAGAATCATGAATTGAATCATGAATCATGAATCATGAATCAGGAATCATGAATTGAATCATGAATCATGAATAATAAATTGAATAATGAATCATGAATCATGAATTGAATCATGAATCATGAATCATGAATTGAATCATGAATCATGAATTGAATCATGAATCATGAATTGAATCATGAATCATGAATTAAATCATAAATTCAATCATGAATCATAAATTCAATCATGAATTGAATCATGAATCATGAATTGAATCATGAATTGAATCATGAATCATGAATCATGAATAAAATCTTAATTTATGAATTGAATCATGAATTGAACCATGATTCGGATCATGAATTATTAATCATGAATCGAATCATAAATCATGAATTGAATCATAAATCAAGAATCATGAAATGAATCATGAATTGAATTATGAGTCATGAATTGAATCATGAGTCATGAATTGAATCATGAATCATGAATCATGAATTGAATCATGAATCATGAATTGAATCATGAATCATGAATTGAATCATGAATCATGAATCAGGAATCATGAATCATGAATCATGAATCACGAATTGAATCATGAATCATGAATCATGAATCAAATCTTAATTCATGAATTGATTCATGAATTGAACCATGAATCGAATCATGAATCATGAATCAAATCATGATTCATGAATCATGAATCGAATCATAAATCATGAATCATGAAATGAATCATGAATTGAGTCATGAGTCATGAATTGAATCATGAATCATGAATCATGAATCATGATTCATAAATCATGAATTATGAATTGAATCATGAACCATGAATTGAATCATGAATCATGAATTATGAATTGAATCATGAATCATTAATTGAATCATGAATCATGAATCATGAATTGAATCATGAACCATGAATTGAATCATGAATCATGAATCATGAATCATGAATCATGATTCATAAATCATGAATTATGAATTGAATCATGAACCATGAATTGAATCATGAATCATGAATTATGAATTGAATCATGAATCATTAATTGAATCATGAATCATGAATCATGAATTGAATCATGAACCATGAATTGAATCATGAATCATGAATCATGAATCATGAATTGAATCATGAATTGAATCATGAATCATGAATCGTATAATGAATCATGAATCATGAATTAAATCATGAATCATGAATTGAATCATGAAGAATGAATTGAATCATGAATTGAATCATGAATCATGAATTGAATCATGAATCATGAATCATGAATCATGAGTCATGAATTAAATAATGAATCATGAATTGAATCATGAATCATGAATTATGAATTGAATCATGAATCATGATTTAAATCATGAATCATGAATTGAATCATAATTTGAATCATGAATCATGAATTGAATCCTGAATCATGAATCAGGAATCAGGAATCATGAATTGAATCATGAATCATGAATCGAATCATGAATCCTGAATTGAATCATGAATTGAATCATGAATCATGAATTGAATCATGAATCATGAATTGAATCATGAATCATGAATTAAATCAGGAATCATGAATTAAATCATGAATCATGAATTGAATCATGAATTGAATCATGAATCATGAATTGAATCCTGAATCATGAATTAAATCCTGAATCATGAATCATGAATCATGAATCATGAATTAAATCAGGAATCATGAATTAAATCATGAATCATGAATTGAATCATGAATTGAATCATGAATCATGAATTGAATCCTGAATCATGAATTGAATCCTGAATCATGAATCAGGAATCAGGAATCATGAATTGAATCATGAATAGAATCATGAATCATGAATTGAATCATGAATTGAATCTTGAATCATGAATTGAATCATGAATCATGAAACATGAATCAGGAATCAGGAATCATGAATCAGGAATCAGGAATCATGAATCATGAAATGAATCATGAATTGAATCATGAGTCATGAATTGAATCATGAATCATGAATCATGAATTGAATCATGAATTGAATCATGAATCATGAATTGAATCATGAATCATGAATTGAAACATGAATCATGATTTGAATCATGAATCATGATTTGAATCATATATTGAATCATGAATTGAATCATGAATCATGAATTGAATCATGAATCATGAATTGAATCTTGAATTGAATCATGAATCATGAATCATGAATTGAATCATGAATCATAATTTGAATCATGAATCATGAGTCATGAATCGAATCATGATTCATGAATCATGAATCATTAATCTAATCATGAATCATGAATCAAATCATGATTCATTAATCATGAACCAAATCATGATTCATGAATCATGAATCATGAATCGAATCATAAATCATGAATTAAATCATGAATTGAATCATGAATGATGAATTGAATCATGAATCATGAATCATGAATCAAGAATCATGAATCATGAATCATCAATCAGGAATCATGAATTGAATCATAAATCATGAATTAAATCATAAATCATGAATTATTAAATGAATCATGAATTGAATCATGAATCATGAATCGAATTATGAATCATGAATTGAATCATGAATTGAATCATGAATGATGAATTGAATCATGAATCATGAATCATCAATCAGGAATCATGAATTGAATCATAAATCATGAATTAAATCATAAATCATGAATTATTAAATGAATCATGAATTGAATCTTGATTCATGAATTGAATCATGAATTGAATCATGAATCGAATCATGAATCATGAATTGAATCATGAATCGAATCTTGATTCATGAATTGAATCATGAATTGAATCATGAATCGAATCATGAATCATGAATTGAATCATGAATCGAATCATGAATCATGAATCATGAATCGAATCATGATTTATGAATCATGAATCATGAATTGAATCATGATTCATGAATCATGAATCATTTATCAAACCATGATTTATGAATCATGAATCATGAATCGAACCATGATTTATGAATCATGAATCATGAATCGAATCATAAATCATGAATTGAATCATAAATCATCAATCATGAAATGAATCATGAATTGAATCATGAGTCATGAATTGAATCATGAATCATGAATTAAATCATGAATCATGAATCATAAATTGAATCATGAATCTTGAATCATGAATTATGAATTGAATCATGATTTATGAATCATGAATTGAATCATGAATCATGAATTGAATCATTAATTGAATCATGAATCATGTATCAAATCATGATTCATAAATCATAAATCATGAATCATGAATTAAATCATGAATCATGAATCATGAATTGAATAAAGAATCATGAATTGAATTATGAATCATGAATCATGAATCAGGAATTGAATCATGAATCATGAATTGAATCATGAATCATGAATTGAATCATGAATCATGAATCATGAATTGAATCATGAATCATGAATTAAATCATAAATTCAATCATGAATCATAAATTCAATCATGAATTGAATCATGAATCATGAATTGAATCATGAATTGAATCATGAATCATGAATCATGAATAAAATCTTAATTTATGAATTGAATCATGAATTGAACCATGATTCGGATCATGAATTATTAATCATGAATCGAATCATAAATCATGAATTGAATCATAAATCATGAATCATGAAATGAATCATGAATTGAATTATGAGTCATGAATTGAATCATGAGTCATGAATTGAATCATGAATCATGAATCATGAATTGAATCATGAATCATGAATTGAATCATGAATCATGAAATGAATCATGAATTGAATCATGAGTTCATGAGTCATGAATTGAATCATGAATAATTAATCATGAATTGAATCATGAATCATGAATCATGAATTGAATCATGAATCATGAATTGAATCATGAATCATGAATTGAATCATGAATCATGAATCAGGAATCATGAATCATGAATTGAATCATGAATCATGAATCATGAATTGAATCATGAATCATGAATCACGAATTGAATCATGAATCATGAATCATGAATCAAATCTTAATTCATGAATTGATTCATGAATTGAACCATGAATCGAATCATGAATCATGAATCAAATCATGATTCATGAATCATGAATCGAATCATAAATCATGAATCATGAAATGAATCATGAATTGAGTCATGAGTCATGAATTGAATCATGAATCATGAATCATGAATCATGATTCATAAATCATGAATTATGAATTGAATCATGAACCATGAATTGAATCATGAATCATGAATTATGAATTGAATCATGAACCATGAATTGAATCATGAATCATGAATTATGAATTGAATCATGAATCATTAATTGAATCATGAATCATGAATTGAATCATAAATCATCAATCATGAAATGAATCATGAATTGAATCATGAGTCATGAATTGAATCATGAATCATGAATTAAATCATGAATCATGAATCATAAATTGAATCATGAATCTTGAATCATGAATCATGAATCGAATCATAAATCATGAATTGAATCATAAATCATCAATCATGAAATGAATCATGAATTGAATCATGAGTCATGAATTGAATCATGAATCATGAATTAAATCATGAATCATGAATCATAAATTGAATCATGAATCTTGAATCATGAATTATGAATTGAATCATGAGTCATGAATTGAATCATGAATCATGAATTAAATCATGAATCATGAATCATAAATTGAATCATGAATCTTGAATCATGAATTATGAATTGAATCATGATTTATGAATCATGAATTGAATCATGAATCATGAATTGAATCATTAATTGAATCATGAATCATGAATCAAATCATGATTCATAAATCATAAATCATGAATCATGAATTAAATCATGAATCATGAATCATGAATTGAATAAAGAATCATGAATTGAATCATGAATCATGAATCATGAATCAGGAATCATGAATTGAATCATGAATCATGAATAATAAATCGAATAATGAATCATGAATCATGAATTGAATCATGAATCATGAATCATGAATTGAATCATGAATCATGAATTGAATCATGAATCATGAATCATGAATTGAATCATGAATCATGAATTAAATCATAAATTCAATCATGAATCATAAATTCAATCATGAATTGAATCATGAATCATGAATTGAATCATGAATTGAATCATGAATCATGAATCATGAATAAAATCTTAATTTATGAATTGAATCATGAATTGAACCATGATTCGGATCATGAATTATTAATCATGAATCGAATCATAAATCATGAATTGAATCATAAATCAAGAATCATGAAATGAATCATGAATTGAATTATGAGTCATGAATTGAATCATGAGTCATGAATTGAATCATGAATCATGAATCATGAATTGAATCATGATTCATGAATCATGAATTGAATCATAAATCATGAATTGAATCATGAATCATGAAATGAATCATGAGTTCATGAGTCATGAATTGAATCATGAATAATTAATCATGAATTGAATCATGAATCATGAATCATGAATTGAATCATGAATCATGAATTGAATCATGAATCATGAATTGAATCATGAATCATGAATTGAATCATGAATCATGAATCATGATTTTAATCATGAATCATGAATTGAATCATGAATCATGAATTGAATCATGAATCATGAATCAGGAATCATGAATCATGAATTGAATCATGAATCATGAATTGAATCATGAATCATGAATCACGAATTGAATCATGAATCATGAATCATGAATCAAATCTTAATTCATGAATTGATTCATGAATTGAACCATGAATCGAATCATGAATCATGAATCAAATCATGATTCATGAATCATGAATCGAATCATAAATCATGAATCATGAAATGAATCATGAATTGAGTCATGAGTCATGAATTGAATCATGAATCATGAATCATGAATCATGATTCATAAATCATGAATTATGAATTGAATCATGAACCATGAATTGAATCATGAATCATGAATTATGAATTGAATCATGAATCATTAATTGAATCATGAATCATGAATTATGAATTGAATCATGAACCATGAATTGAATCATGAATCATGAATCATGAATTGAATCATGAATCATGAATTGAATCATGAATCATGAATCATGAATTGAATCATGAATCATGAATTAAATCATAAATTCAATCATGAATCATAAATTCAATCATGAATTGAATCATGAATCATGAATTGAATCATGAATTGAATCATGAATCATGAATCATGAATAAAATCTTAATTTATGAATTGAATCATGAATTGAACCATGATTCGGATCATGAATTATTAATCATGAATCGAATCATAAATCATGAATTGAATCATAAATCAAGAATCATGAAATGAATCATGAATTGAATTATGAGTCATGAATTGAATCATGAGTCATGAATTGAATCATGAATCATGAATCATGAATTGAATCATGATTCATGAATCATGAATTGAATCATAAATCATGAATTGAATCATGAATCATGAAATGAATCATGAGTTCATGAGTCATGAATTGAATCATGAATAATTAATCATGAATTGAATCATGAATCATGAATCATGAATTGAATCATGAATCATGAATTGAATCATGAATCATGAATTGAATCATGAATCATGAATTGAATCATGAATCATGAATCATGATTTTAATCATGAATCATGAATTGAATCATGAATCATGAATTGAATCATGAATCATGAATCAGGAATCATGAATCATGAATTGAATCATGAATCATGAATCATGAATTGAATCATGAATCATGAATCACGAATTGAATCATGAATCATGAATCATGAATCAAATCTTAATTCATGAATTGATTCATGAATTGAACCATGAATCGAATCATGAATCATGAATCAAATCATGATTCATGAATCATGAATCGAATCATAAATCATGAATCATGAAATGAATCATGAATTGAGTCATGAGTCATGAATTGAATCATGAATCATGAAACATGAATCATGATTCATAAATCATGAATTATGAATTGAATCATGAACCATGAATTGAATCATGAATCATGAATTATGAATTGAATCATGAATCATTAATTGAATCATGAATCATGAATCATGAATTGAATCATGAACCATGAATTGAATCATGAATCATGAATCATGATTTAAATCATGAATCATGAATTGAATCATAATTTGAATCATGAATCATGAATTGAATCCTGAATCATGAATCAGGAATCAGGAATCATGAATTGAATCATGAATCATGAATCGAATCATGAATCCTGAATTGAATCATGAATTGAATCATGAATCATGAATTGAATCATGAATCATGAATTGAATCATGAATCATGAATTAAATCAGGAATCATGAATTAAATCATGAATCATGAATTGAATCATGAATTGAATCATGAATCATGAATTGAATCCTGAATCATTAATTAAATCCTGAATCATGAATCATGAATCATGAATCATGAATTAAATCAGGAATCATGAATTAAATCATGAATCATGAATTGTATCATGAATTGAATCATGAATCATGAATTGAATCCTGAATCATGAATTGAATCCTGAATCATGAATCATGAATCAGGAATCATGAATTGAATCATGAATAGAATCATGAATCATGAATTGAATCATGAATTGAATCTTGAATCATGAATTGAATCATGAATCATGAAACATGAATCAGGAATCAGGAATCATGAATCAGGAATCAGGAATCATGAATCATGAAATGAATCATGAATTGAATCATGAGTCATGAATTGAATCATGAATCATGAATCATGAATTGAATCATGAATTGAATCATGAATCATGAATTGAATCATGAATCATGAATTGAAACATGAATCATGATTTGAATCATGAATCATGATTTGAATCATATATTGAATCATGAATTGAATCATGAATCATGAATTGAATCATGAATCATGAATTGAATCTTGAATTGAATCATGAATCATGAATCATGAATTGAATCATGAATCATAATTTGAATCATGAATCATGAGACATGAATCGAATCATGATTCATGAATCATGAATCATTAATCTAATCATGAATCATGAATCAAATCATGATTCATTAATCATGAACCAAATCATGATTCATGAATCATGAATCATGAATCGAATCATAAATCATGAATTAAATCATGAATTGAATCATGAATGATGAATTGAATCATGAATCATGAATCATGAATCAAGAATCATGAATCATGAATCATCAATCAGGAATCATGAATTGAATCATAAATCATGAATTAAATCATAAATCATGAATTATTAAATGAATCATGAATTGAATCATGAATCATGAATCGAATTATGAATCATGAATTGAATCATGAATTGAATCATGAATGATGAATTGAATCATGAATCATGAATCATCAATCAGGAATCATGAATTGAATCATAAATCATGAATTAAATCATAAATCATGAATTATTAAATGAATCATGAATTGAATCTTGATTCATGAATTGAATCATGAATTGAATCATGAATCGAATCATGAATCATGAATTGAATCATGAATCGAATCATGAATCATGAATCATGAATCGAATCATGATTTATGAATCTTGAATCATGAATTGAATCATGATTCATGAATCATGAATCATTTATCAAACCATGATTTATGAATCATGAATCATGAATCGAACCATGATTTATGAATCATGAATCATGAATCGAATCATAAATCATGAATTGAATCATAAATCATCAATCATGAAATGAATCATGAATTGAATCATGAGTCATGAATTGAATCATGAATCATGAATTAAATCATGAATCATGAATCATAAATTGAATCATGAATCTTGAATCATGAATTATGAATTGAATCATGATTTATGAATCATGAATTGAATCATGAATCATGAATTGAATCATTAATTGAATCATGAATCATGTATCAAATCATGATTCATAAATCATAAATCATGAATCATGAATTTAATCATGAATCATGAATCATGAATTGAATAAAGAATCATGAATTGAATCATGAATCATGAATCATGAATCAGGAATTGAATCATGAATCATGAATCATGAATTGAATCATGAATCATGAATTGAATCATGAATCATGAATCATGAATTGAATCATGAATCATGAATTAAATCATAAATTCAATCATGAATCATAAATTCAATCATGAATTGAATCATGAATCATGAATTGAATCATGAATTGAATCATGAATCATGAATCATGAATAAAATCTTAATTTATGAATTGAATCATGAATTGAACCATGATTCGGATCATGAATTATTAATCATGAATCGAATCATAAATCATGAATTGAATCATAAATCATGAATCATGAAATGAATCATGAATTGAATTATGAGTCATGAATTGAATCATGAGTCATGAATTGAATCATGAATCATGAATCATGAATTGAATCATGAATCATGAATTGAATCATGAATCATGAAATGAATCATGAATTGAATCATGAGTTCATGAGTCATGAATTGAATCATGAATAATTAATCATGAATTGAATCATGAATCATGAATCATGAATTGAATCATGAATCATGAATTGAATCATGAATCATGAATTGAATCATGAATCATGAATCAGGAATCATGAATCATGAATTGAATCATGAATCATGAATCATGAATTGAATCATGAATCATGAATCACGAATTGAATCATGAATCATGAATCATGAATCAAATCTTAATTCATGAATTGATTCATGAATTGAACCATGAATCGAATCATGAATCATGAATCAAATCATGATTCATGAATCATGAATCGAATCATAAATCATGAATCATGAAATGAATCATGAATTGAGTCATGAGTCATGAATTGAATCATGAATCATGAATCATGAATCATGATTCATAAATCATGAATTATGAATTGAATCATGAACCATGAATTGAATCATGAATCATGAATTATGAATTGAATCATGAACCATGAATTGAATCATGAATCATGAATTATGAATTGAATCATGAATCATTAATTGAATCATGAATCATGAATCATGAATTGAATCATGAACCATGAATTGAATCATGAATCATGAATCATGAATCATGAATTGAATCATGAATTGAATCATGAATAATGAATCGTATAATGAATCATGAATTAAATCATGAATCATGAATTGAATCATGAAGAATGAATTGAATCATGAATTAAATCATGAATCATGAATTGAATCATGAATCATGAATTATGAATTGAATCATGAATCATGATTTAAATCATGAATCATGAATTGAATCATAATTTGAATCATGAATCATGAATTGAATCCTGAATCATGAATCAGGAATCAGGAATCATGAATTGAATCATGAATCATGAATCGAATCATGAATCCTGAATTGAATCATGAATTGAATCATGAATCATGAATTGAATCATGAATCATGAATTAAATCAGGAATCATGAATTAAATCATGAATCATGAATTGAATCATGAATTGAATCATGAATCATGAATTGAATCCTGAATCATGAATTAAATCCTGAATCATGAATCATGAATCATGAATCATGAATTAAATCAGGAATCATGAATTAAATCATGAATCATGAATTGAATCATGAATTGAATCATGAATCACGAATTGAATCCTGAATCATGAATTGAATCCTGAATCATGAATCATGAATCAGGAATCATGAATTGAATCATGAATAGAATCATGAATCATGAATTGAATCATGAATTGAATCTTGAATCATGAATTGAATCATGAATCATGAAACATGAATCAGGAATCAGGAATCATGAATCAGGAATCAGGAATCATGAATCATGAAATGAATCATGAATTGAATCATGAGTCATGAATTGAATCATGAATCATGAATCATGAATTGAATCATGAATTGAATCATGAATCATGAATTGAATCATGAATCATGAATTGAAACATGAATCATGATTTGAATCATGAATCATGAATTGAATCATATATTGAATCATGAATTGAATCATAAATCATGAATTGAATCATGAATCATGAATTGAATCTTGAATTGAATCATGAATCATGAATCATGAATCATGAATTGAATCATGAATCATAATTTGAATCATGAATCATGAGTCATGAAATGAATCATGATTCATGAATCATGAATCATTAATCTAATCATGAATCATGAATCAAATCATGATTCATTAATCATGAACCAAATCATGATTCATGAATCATGAATCATGAATCGAATCATAAATCATGAATTAAATCATGAATTGAATCATGAATGATGAATTGAATCATGAATCATGAATCATGAATCAAGAATCATGAATCATGAATCATCAATCAGGAATCATGAATTGAATCATAAATCATGAATTAAATCATAAATCATGAATTATTAAATGAATCATGAATTGAATCATGAATCATGAATCGAATTATGAATCATGAATTGAATCATGAATTGAATCATGAATGATGAATTGAATCATGAATCATGAATCATCAATCAGGAATCATGAATTGAATCATAAATCATGAATTAAATCATAAATCATGAATTATTAAATGAATCATGAATTGAATCATGAATCATGAATTGAATCATGAATCATGAATTGAATCATGAATCATGAATTGAATCATGAATTGAATCATGAATCATGAATTGAATCATGAATTGAATCATGAATCATGAATTGAATCATGAATCATGAATCAGGAATCATGAATTGAATCATGAATCATGAATCATAAATCAGGAATCATGAATTGAATCATGAATCATGATTCATGAATTGAATCATGAATCATGAATTGAATCATGATTCATGAATTGAATCATGAATCATGAATCATGAATTTAATCATGAATTGAATCATGAAACATGAATCATGAATTAAATCGTGAATCATGAATCATGAATTGAATCATGAATCATGAATTGAATCATGAAGCATGAATTGAATCATGAATTGAATCATGAATCATGAATTGAATCATGAATCAGGAATCATGAATTGAATCATGAAGCATGAATCATGATTCTAATAATGAATCATGAATCATGAATTTAATCATGAATTATGAATCATGAATTGAATCATGAATCATTAATCAGGAATCATGAAATGAATCATGAATCATGAATCATGATTCTAATAATGAATCATGAATCATGAATTGAATCATGAATCATGAATCATGAATTGAATCATGAATCATGAATTGAATCATGAATCATGAATTGAATCAGGAATTGAATCATGATTCATGAATCATGACTCATGAATCAAATCATGATTCCTTAATCATGAATCATGAATCAAATCATGATTCATTAATCATGAATCATGAATCATGAATTGAATCATGAATCATGAGTCATGAATCGAATCATGATTCATGAATCATGAATCATAATTCAAATCATGATTCATTAATCATGAATCATGAATCAAATCATGATTCATGAATTATGAATCATGAATCGAATCATAAATCATGAATTAAATCATAAAACATTAATTATTAAATGACTCATAAATTGAATCATGAATCATGAATCATGAATCGAATCATAATTCATGAATCATGAATCGAATCATAATTCATGAATCATGAATCATGAATCATGAATCGAATCATGATTCATGAATCATGAATCAAAAATCATGAATCGAATCATGATTCATGAATCAAAAATCATGAATTGAATCATGAATCGAATCATGATTCATGAATCATGAATCATGAATTGAATCATGATTTATGAATCATGAATCATGAAATGAATCATGATTCATGAATCATGAATCATGTATCGGATCATAAATCATGATTCATGAATCATGAATCATGAATCGAATCATGATTCATGAATCATGAATCATGAATCGAATCATAAATCATGAATTGAATCATAAATCATGAATCATTAAATGAATCATGAATTAAATCATGAATCATGAATTGAATCATGAATCATGAATTGAATCATCAATCATGAATTGAATCATGAGTCATGAATTGAATCATGAATCATGAATCATGAATCATGAGTTGAATCATGAATCATAAATCATGAATCGAATTATGATTCCTAAATCATGAATCATGAATCAAATCATGATTCATGAATCAGAAATCATGATTCATAAATCATAAATCATGAATTGAATCATGAATCATGAATCATGAATTGAATCATGAATCATGAATTGAATCATGAATCATGAATCATGAATTGAATCATGAATTAAATCATAAATTGAATCATGAATTGAATCATGAATCATGAATTGAATCATGAATTGAATCATGAATCATGAATCATGAATCATGATTCTAATAATGAATCATGAATCATGAATTGAATCATGAATCATGAATCATGAATTGAATCATGAATCATGAATTGAATCATGAATCATAAATTGAATCAGGAATTGAATCATGATTCATGAATCATGACTCATGAATCAAATCATGATTCCTTAATCATGAATCATGAATCAAATCATGATTCATTAATCATGAATCATGGATCATGAATTGAATCATGAATCATGAATTGAATCATGAATCATGAGTCATGAATCGAATCATGACTCATGAATCATGAATCAAATCATGATTCGTTAATCATGAATCATTAATCAAATCATGATTCATGAATTATGAATCATGAATCGAATCATAAATCATGAATTAAATCATAAATCATTAATTATTAAATGAATCATGAATTGAATCATGAATCATGAATCAGGAATCGAATCATGATTCATGAATCATGAATCATGAATCGAATCATGATTCATGAATCATGAATCATGAATCGAATCATGATTCATGAATCATAAATCATGAATTGAATCATGAATCGAATCATGATTCATGAATCAAAAATCATGAATTGAATCATGAATCGAATCATGATTTATGAATCATGAATCAAGAATTGAATCATGATTCATGAATCATGAATCATGAATCGAATCATGATTCATGAATCATGATTCATGAATCAAAAATCATGAATTGAATCATGAATCGAATCATGATTCATGAATCATGAATCATGAATCGAATCATAAATCATGATTCATGAATCATTAATCATGAATCAAATCATGATTCATGAATCATAAATCATGAATCGAATCATAAATCATGAATTGAATCATAAATCATGAATCATTAAATGAATCATGAATTGAATCATGAATCATGAATTGAATCATGAATCATGAATCGAATCATAAATCATGATTCATGAATCATGAATCATGAATCGAATCATGATTCATGAATCATAAATCATGAATTGAATCATGAATCGAATCATGATTCATGAATCATGAATCATGAATTGAATCATGATTTATGAATCATGAATCAAGAATTGAATCATGATTCATGAATCATAAATCAAGAATTGAATCATGATTCATGAATCATGAATCATGAATCGAATCATAAATCATGATTCCTAAATCATGTATCATGAATCAAATCATGATTCATGAATCATGAATCATGAATCATAAATCATAATCCATGAATCATGAATCATGATTTGAATCATGAATCATATATTGAATCATGAATCATGATTTGAATCATGAATCATGAATCATGAATTGAATCAGTAATCATGACTCATAATTCATGAATTGAATCATGAATCATGAATCATGAATCGAATAATGAATCATGAATCATGAATCATGAATTGAATAATGAATCATGAATTGAATCATGAATCATGAATTGAATCATGAATCATGAATCATGAATTGAATCATGTATCATGAATTATTAATTGAATCATGAATCATGAATTGAATCATGAATCATGAATTGAATCATGAATCATGAATTGAATCATGAATCATAAATCATGAAATGAATAATGAATCATGAATTGAATCATGAATTGAATCATGAATCATGAATTGAATCATGAATCATGAATTGAATCATGAATCATTAATCATGATTAAAATCTTGATTCATGAATTGAATCATGAATTGAATCATGAATCGAATCATGAATCATGAATCATGAATCGAATCATGATTTATGAATCATGAATCATGAATTGAATAATGATTCATGAATCATTTATCGAACCATGATATATGAATCATGAATCATGAATCGAACCATGATTTATGAATCATGAATCGAATCATAAATCATGAATTGAATCATAAATCATCAATCATGAAATGAATCATGAATTGAATCATGAGTCATGAATTGAATAATGAATCATGAATCATGAATTAAATCATGAATCATGAATCATGAATTGAATAATGAATCATGAATCATGAATTGAATAATGAATCTTGAATCATGAATTGAATCATGAATCATGAATCATGAATTGAATCATGAATCATGAATTTAATTATTAATTGAATCATGAATCATGAATCAAATCATAATTCATAAATCATAAATCATGAATCAAATCATGATTCATAAATCATAAATCATAAATCATGAATCATGATTCATGAATCATGAATCATGAATCGAATCATAAATCATGATTTGATTTATAAATCATGAATCATGAAATGAATCATGAATTGAATCATGAATCATGATTTGAATCATGAATCATGAATTGAATCATATATTGAATCATGAATTGAATCATGAATCATGAATTGAATCTTGAATTGAATCATGAATCATGAATCATATATCATGAATTGAATCATGAATCATAATTTGAATCATGAATCGAATCATGATTCATGAATCATGAATCATTAATCTAATCATGAATCATCAATCAAATCATGATTCATTAATCATAAATCATGAATTAAATCATGAATCATGAATTATTAAATGAATCATGAATTGAATCATGAATCATGAATCTAATCATGAATCATGAATTGAATCATGAATGATGAATTGAATCATGAATTGAATCATGAATCATGAATCATGAATCATGAATCATGAATTGAATCATGAATCATGAATCATGAATCAGGAATCATGAATTGAATCATGAATCAGGAATCATGAATTGAATCATAAATCATGAATTGAATCATGAATCATGAATTGAATCATAAATCATGAATCATGAATCAAATCATAAATCATGAATTAAATCATAAATCATGAATTATTAAATGAATCATGAATTGAATTATGAATCATGAATCGAATCATGAATCATGAATTGAATCATGAATTGAATCATGAATTGAATCATGAATTAAATCATGAATCATGAATTGAATCATGAATCATGAATCATGAATCATGAATTGAATCATGAATCATGAATCATGAACCAGGAATCATGAATTGAATCATGAATCATGATTCATGAATTGAATCATGAATCATGAATTGAATCATGATTCATGAATTGAATCATGAATCATGAATTTAATCATGAATTGAATCATGAAACATGAATCATGAATTGAATCATGAATTATGAATCATGAATTGAATCATGAATCATGAATTGAATCATGAAGCATGAATTGAATCATGAATTGAATCATGAATCATGAATTGAATCAGGAATCAGGAATCAGGAATCAGGAATTGAATCATGAAGCATGAATCATGATTCTAATAATGAATCATGAATCATGAATTGAATCATGAATTATGAATTATGAACTGAATCATGAATCATTAATCAGGAATCATGAAATGAATCATGAATCATAAATCATGAATTGAATCATGAATCGAATCATGATTCATGAATCATAAATCATGAATTGAATCATGAATCTAATCATGATTCATGAATCAAAAATCATGAATTGAATCATGAATCGAATCATGATTCATGAATTATGAATCATGAATTGAATCATGATTTATGAATCATGAATCATGAATCGAATCATGATTCATGAATCATGAATCATGAATCATGTATCGAATCATAAATCATGATTCATGAATCATGAATCGAATCATGATTCATGAATCATGAGTCATGAATCAAATCATAAATCATGAATTGAATCATAAATCATGAATCATTAAATGAATCAGGAATTAAATCATGAATCATGAATTGAATCATCAATCATGAATTGAATCATGAGTCATGAATTGAATCATGAATCATGAATCATGAGTTGAATCATGAATCATAAATCATGAATCGAATTATGATTCCTAAATCATGAATCATGAATCAAATCATGATTCATGAGTCAGGAATCATGAATTGAATCATGAATCATGAATTGAATCATGAATCATGAATTGAATCATGAATCATGAATTGAATCATAAATTCAATCATGAATTGAATCATGAATCATGAATTGAATCATGAATTGAATCATGAATCATGAATCGAATCATAAATCATGAATTAAATCATAAATCATGAAATATTAAATGAATCATGAATTGAATCATGAATCATAAATCGAATCATGAATCATGAATTGAATCATGAATTGAATCATGAATCATGAATTGAATCATGAATCATGAATCATTAATTTAATCATGAATCATGAATTGAATCATAAATTCAATCATGAATTGAATCATGAATCATGAATTGAATCATGAATTGAATCATGAATCATGAATCGAATCATAAATCATGAATTAAATCATAAATCATGAAATATTAAATGAATCATGAATTGAATCATGAATCATAAATCGAATCATGAATCATGAATTGAATCATGAATTGAATCATGAATTGAATCATGAATCATGAATTGAATCATGAATCATGAATCAGGAATCATGAATCATGAATCAGGAATCATGAATTGAATCATGAATCAGGAATCATGAATTTAATCATGAATTGAATCATGAAACATGAATCATGAATTGAATCATGAATCATGAATCATGAATTGAATCATGAATTGAATCATGAAGCATGAATTGAATCATGAATTGAATCATGAATCATGAATTGAATCATGAATCAGGAATCAGGAATCAGGAATCAGGAATCATGAATTGAATCATGAAGCATGAATCATGATTCTAATAATGAATCATGAATCATGAATTGAATCATGAATTATGAATCATGAATTGAATCATGAATCATGAATCAGGAATCATGAAATGAATCATGAATCATGAATCATGATTCTAATAATGAATCATGAATCATGAATTGAATCATGAATCATGAATTGAATCATGAATCATGAATTAAATCAGGAATTGAATCATGATTCATGAATCATGACTCATGAATCAAATCATGATTCCTTAATCATGAATCATGAATCATGAATTGAATCATGAATCATGAATTGAATCATGAATCAAATCATAAATCATGAATTAAATCATAAATCATTAATTATTAAATGAATCATGAATTGAATCATGAATCATGAATCGAATCATGATTCATGAATCAAAAATCATGAATTGAATCATGAATCGAATCATGATTTATGAATCATGAATCAAGAATTGAATCATGATTCATGAATTGAATCATGAATCATGAATTGAATCATGAATCATGAATCAGGAATCATGAATCATGAATTGAATCATGAATCATGAATTGAATCATGAATCATGAATCTTGAATTGAATCATGAATCATGAATTGAATCATGAATCATGAATCATGAATTGAATCATGAATCATGAATTGAATCATAAATTGAATCATGAATCATAAATTCAATCATGAATTGAATCATGAATCATGAATTGAATCATGAATCATGAATCATGAATCAAATCTTAATTCATGAATTGAATCATGAATCATGAATCATGAATCGAATCATAAATCATGAATTAAATCATAAATCATGAATTATTAAATGAATCATGAATTGAATCATGAATCATGAATCGAATCATGAATCATGAATTGAATCATGAATTGAATCATGAATCATGAATTGAATCATAAATCATGAATCATGAAATGAATCATGAATTGAATCATGAGTCACGAATTGAATCATGAATCATGAATTGAATCATGAATCATGAATCATGAATTGAATCATGAATCATGAATTGAATCATGAATCATGAATCATGAATCATGAATTGAATCATGAATCATGAATTGAATCATGAATCATGAAATGAATCATGAATCATGAATCATGAATTGAATAATGAATCATGAATCATGAATCATGAATTGAATCATGAATCAGGAATCAGGAATCATGAATTGAATCATGAATCATGAATTGAATCATGAATCATGAATCAGGAATCATGAATCATGAATCATGAATTGAATCATGAATCATGAATCGAATCATAAATCATGAATCATGAATCATGAATCATGAATCATGAATTGAATCATGAATCATGAATCATGAATTGAATCATGAATCATGAATTGAATCATGAATCGAATCATGAATCATGAACCAAATCATGATTCATGAATCATAAATCATGATTCATAAATCATGAATCATGAATCATGATTCATGAATCATGAATTATGAATCAAATCATAAATCATGAATTGAATCGTAAATCATGAATCATGAAATGAATCATGAATTGAATCATGAGTAATGAATTGAATCATGAATCATGAATCATGAATTGAATCATGAATCATGAATCATGAGTTGAATCATGAACCACGAATTGAATCATGAATCATGAATCATGAATCAGGAATCATGAATTGAATCATGAATCGAATAATGAAGCATGAATTGAATCATGAAATGAATCATGAATCATGAATTGAATCCTGAATCATGAATCATGAATCATGAATTGAATCATGAATCATGAATCATGAATTGAATCATGAATCATGAATTGAATCATAAATTCAATCATGAATTGAATCATGAATCATGAATTGAATCATGAATTGAATCATGAATCATGAATCGAATCATAAATCATGAATTAAATCATAAATCATGAAATATTAAATGAATCATGAATTGAATCATGAATCATAAATCGAATCATGAATCATGAATTGAATCATGAATTGAATCATGAATCATGAATTGAATCATGAATCATGAATCATTAATTTAATCATGAATCATGAATTGAATCATAAATTCAATCATGAATTGAATCATGAATCATGAATTGAATCATGAATTGAATCATGAATCATGAATCGAATCATAAATCATGAATTAAATCATAAATCATGAAATATTAAATGAATCATGAATTGAATCATGAATCATAAATCGAATCATGAATCATGAATTGAATCATGAATTGAATCATGAATCATGAATTGAATCATGAATCATGAATCAGGAATCATGAATCATGAATCAGGAATCATGAATTGAATCATGAATCAGGAATCATGAATTTAATCATGAATTGAATCATGAAACATGAATCATGAATTGAATCATGAATCATGAATCATGAATTGAATCATGAATTGAATCATGAAGCATGAATTGAATCATGAATTGAATCATGAATCATGAATTGAATCATGAATCAGGAATCAGGAATCAGGAATCATGAATTGAATCATGAAGCATGAATCATGATTCTAATAATGAATCATGAATCATGAATTGAATCATGAATTATGAATCATGAATTGAATCATGAATCATGAATCAGGAATCATGAAATGAATCATGGATCATGAATCATGATTCTAATAATGAATCATGAATCATGAAGTGAATCATGAATCATGAATTGAATCATGAATCATGAATTGAATCATGAATCATGAATCATGAATTAAATCAGGAATTGAATCATGATTCATGAATCATGACTCATGAATCAAATCATGATTCCTTAATCATGAATCATGAATCATGAATTGAATCATGAATCATGAATTGAATCATGAATCAAATCATAAATCATGAATTAAATCATAAATCATTAATTATTAAATGAATCATGAATTGAATCATGAATCATGAATCGAATCATGATTCATGAATCAAAAATCATGAATTGAATCATGAATCGAATCATGATTTATGAATCATGAATCAAGAATTGAATCATGATTCATGAATTGAATCATGAATCATGAATTGAATCATGAATCATGAATCAGGAATCATGAATCATGAATTGAATCATGAATCATGAATTGAATCATGAATCATGAATCTTGAATTGAATCATGAATCATGAATTGAATCATGAATCATGAATCATGAATTGAATCATGAATCATGAATTGAATCATAAATTGAATCATGAATCATAAATTCAATCATGAATTGAATCATGAATCATGAATTGAATCATGAATCATGAATCATGAATCAAATCTTAATTCATGAATTGAATCATGAATCATGAATCATGAATCGAATCATAAATCATGAATTAAATCATAAATCATGAATTATTAAATGAATCATGAATTGAATCATGAATCATGAATCGAATCATGAATCATGAATTGAATCATGAATTGAATCATGAATCATGAATTGAATCATAAATCATGAATCATGAAATGAATCATGAATTGAATCATGAGTCACGAATTGAATCATGAATCATGAATTGAATCATGAATCATGAATCATGAATTGAATCATGAATCATGAATTGAATCATGAATCATGAATTGAATCATGAATCATGAAATGAATCATGAATTGAATCATGAGTCATGAATTGAATCATGAATCATGAATTGAATCATGAATCATGAATCATGAATTGAATCATGAATCATGAATCATGAATCATGAATTGAATCATGAATCAGGAATCAGGAATCATGAATTGAATCATGAATCATGAATTGAATCATGAATCATGAATCAGGAATCATGAATCATGAATCATGAATTGAATCATGAATCATGAATCGAATCATAAATCATGAATCATGAAATGAATCATGAATCATGAATTGAATCATGAATCATGAATCATGAATTGAATCATGAATCATGAATTGAATCATGAATCGAATCATGAATCATGAACCAAATCATGATTCATGAATCATAAATCATGATTCATAAATCATGAATCATGAATCATGATTCATGAATCATGAATTATGAATCAAATCATAAATCATGAATTGAATCGTAAATCATGAATCATGAAATGAATCATGAATTGAATCATGAGTAATGAATTGAATCATGAATCATGAATCATGAATTGAATCATGAATCATGAATCATGAGTTGAATCATGAACCATGAATTGAATCATGAATCATGAATCAGGAATCATGAATTGAATCATGAATCGAATAATGAAGCATGAATTGAATCATGAATTGAATCATGAATCATGAATTGAATCCTGAATCATGAATCATGAATTGAATCATGAATCATGAATCATGAATTGAATCATGAATCATGAATTGAATCATGAATCATGAATTGAATCATGAATCATGAATTGAATCATGAATCATGAATTGAATCATGAATTGAATCATGAATCATGAATTGAATCATGAATCATGAATTTAATAAAGAATCATAAATGGAATCATGAATCATGAATCAGGAATCAGGAATCATGAATTGAATCATGAATCATGAATAATAAATCGAATAATGAATCATGAATTGAATCATGAATCATGAATCATGAATTGAATCATGAATCATGAATTGAATCATGAATTATGAATTGAATCATGAATCATGAATCATGAATTGAATCATGAATCATGAATTAAATCATAAATTCAATCATGAATTGAATCATGAATCATGAATTGAATCATGAATTGAATCATGAATCATGAATCATGTATCAAATCTTAATTCATGAATTGAATCATGAATTGAACCATGAATCGAATCATGAATCATTAATCATGAATCAAATCATGATTCATGAATAATGAATCATGAATCGAATCATAAATCATGAATTGAATCATAAATCATGAATCATGAAATGAATCATGAATTGAATCATGAGTCATGAATTGAATCATGAATCATGAACTGAATCATGAATCATGAATCATGAATTGAATCATGAATCATGAATTGAATCATGAATCATGAATCATGAATTGAATCATGAATCATGAATCATGAATCATGAATCATGAATTGAATCATGAATCAGGAATCAGGAATCATGAATTGAATCATGAATCATGAATAATGAATTGAATCATGAATCATGAATCATGAATCAGGAATCATGAATCATGAATTGAATCATGAATCATGAATCGAATCATAAATCATGAATCATGAAATGAATCATGAATTGAATCATGAATCATGAATCATGAATTGAATCATGAATCATGAATTGAATCATGAATCGAATCATGAATCATGAACCAAATCATGATTCATAAATCATGAATCATGAATCATGATTCATGAATCATGAATTATGAATCAAATCATAAATCATGAATTGAATCGTAAATCATGAATCATGAAATGAATCATGAATTGAATCATGAGTAATGAATTGAATCATGAATCATGAATCATGAATTGAATCATGAATCATGAATCATGAGTTGAATCATGAACCATGAATTGAATCATGAATCATGAATCATGAATCAGGAATCATGAATCGAATAATGAAGCATGAATTGAATCATGAATTGAATCATGAATCATGAATTGAATCCTGAATCATGACTCATGAGTCATGAATTAAATCATGAATCATGAATTGAATCATGAATCATGAATCATGAATTGAATCATGAATCATGAATCATGAATTGAATCATTAATCATGAATCATGAATTGAATCATGAATCATGAATCATGAATTGAATCATGAATCATGAATTGAATCATGAATTTAATAAAGAATCATAAATGGAATCATGAATCATGAATCAGGAATCATGAATTGAATCATGAATCATGAATAATAAATCGAATAATGAATCATGAATTGAATCATGAATCATGAATCATGAATTGAATCATGAATCATGAATTGAATCATGAATCATGAATCATGAATTGAATCATAAATCATGAATTAAATCATAAATTCAATCATGAATTGAATCATGAATCATGAATTGAATCATGAATTGAATCATGAATTGAATCATGAATCATGAATCATGTATCAAATCTTAATTCATGAATTGAATCATGAATTGAACCATGAATCGAATCATGAATCATTAATCATGAATCAAATCATGATTCTTGAATAATGAATCATGAATCGAATCATAAATCATGAATTGAATCATAAATCATGAATCATGAAATGAATCATGAATTGAATCATGAGTCATGAATTGAATCATGAATCATGAACTGAATCATGAATCATGAATCATGAATTGAATCATGAATCATGAATTGAATCATGAATCATGAATCATGAATTGAATCATGAATCATGAATTGAATCATGAATAATGAATTGAATCATGAATCATGAATCAGGAATCATGATTTGAATCATGAATCATGAATCATGAATTGAATCATGAATCATGAATTGAATCATGAATCATGAATCATGAATTGAATCATGAATCATGAATTGAATCATAAATTGAATCATGAATCATGAATTGAATCATGAATCATGAATCATGAATCAAATCTTAATTCATGAATTGATTCATGAATTGAACCATGAATCGAATCATGCATCATGAATCATGAATCAAATCATGATTCATGAATCATGAATCGAATCATAAATCATGAAATGAATCATGAATTAAATCATGAAATGAATCATGAATTGAATCATGAGTCATGAATTGAATCATGACTCATGAATCATGAATTGAATCATGAATCATGAATTGAATCATGAATCATGAATCATGAATTGAATCATGAATCATGAATTGAATCATGAATTGAATCATGAATCATGAAATGAATCATGAATTGAATCATGAGTCATGAATTTAATCATGAATCATGAATCATGAATTGAATCATAAATCATGAATCATGAATCGAATCATGAATCATGAACCAAATCATGATTCATGAATCATAAATCATGATTCATAAATCATGAATCATGAATCATGATTCATGAATCATGAATTATGAATCGAATCATAAATCATGAATTGAATCGTAAATCATGAATCATGAAATGAGTCATAAATTGAATCATGAGTAATGAATTGAATCATGAATCATGAATCATGAATTGAATCATGAATCATGAATTGAATCATGAATTATGAATCATGAATCATGAATTGAATCATGAACCATGAATTGAATCATGAATCATGAATCATGAATCAGGAATCATGAATTGAATCATGAATCGAATAATGAATCATGAATTAAATCATGAATCATGAATTGAATCATGAAGCATGAATTGAATCATGAATTGAATCATGAATCATGAATTGAATCATGAATCATGAATCATGAGTCATGAATTAAATCATGAATCATGAATTGAATCATGAATCATGAATTAAATCATGAATCATGAATTGAATCATGAATCATGAATTGAATCATGAAGCATGAATTGAATCATGAATTGAATCATGAATCATGAATTGAATCATGAATCATGAATCATGAATTAAATCATGAATCATGAATTGAATCATGAATCATGAATTGAATCATGAATCATGAATTGAATCCTGAATCATGAATCATGAGTCATGAATTAAATCATGAATCATGAATTGAATCATGAATCATGAATCATGAATTAAATCATGAATCATGAATTGAATCATGAATCATGAATTGAATCATGAATTGAATCATGAATCATGAATTGAATTCTGAATCATGAATCATGAATCAGGAATCATGAATTGAATCATGAATCGAATAATGAATCATGAATTTAATCATGAATCATGAATTGAATCATGAATTGAATCATGAATCATGAATTGAATCATGAATCATGAATCATGAGTCATGAATTAAATCATGAATCATGAATTGAATCATGAATCATGAATCATGAATTAAATCATGAATCATGAATTGAATCATGAATTGAATCATGAATCATGAATTGAATCCTGAATCATGAATCATGAGTCATGAATTAAATCATGAATAATGAATTGAATCATGAATCATGAATTAAATCATGAATCATGAATTGAATGATGAATCATGAATTGAATCATGAATCATGAATTGAATCCTGAATCATGAATCATGAATCAGGAATCATGAATTGAATCATGAAACATGAATCGAATAATGAATCATGAATTGAATCATGAATCATGAATTGAATCATGAATCATGAATTGAATCATGAATCATGAATTAAATCAGGAATCATGAATTGAATCATGAATCATGAATTGAATCATGAATTGAATCCTGAATCATGAATTGAATCCTGAATCATGAATCATGAATCAGGAATCATGAATTGAATCATGAATCATGAATCGAATCATGAATCATGAATTGAATCATGAATCATGAATCATGAATCAGGAATCATTAATCATGATTCAGGAATCATGAATTGAATCATGAATCATGAATTGAATCATAAATCATGATCTGAATCATGAATCATGAATCATGAATCGAGTCATGAATCTGGAATCATAAATTGAATCATGATTCATGAATCATGAATTGAATCATGAATTATGAATCATGAATTGAATCATGAATCATGAAGCATGAATTAAATCATGAATTGAATCATGAATAGAATCATGAATCATGATTCTAATAATGAATCATGAACCATGAATTGATTCATGAATCATGAATTATGAATTGAATCATGAATCATGAATCAGGAATCATGAATTGAATCATGAATCATGAATCATGATTCTAATAATAAATCATAAATCATGAATTGAATCATAAATCATGAATCATGAAATGAATCATGAATTGAATCATGAGTCATGAATTGAATCATGAATCATGAATTGAATCATGAATCATGAATCATGAATTGAATCATGAATCATGAATTGAATCATGAATCAGGAATCATGAATTGAATCATGAATCGAATAATGAATCATGAATTAAATCATGAATCATGAATTGAATCATGAAGCATGAATTGAATCATGAATTGAATCATGAATCATGAATTGAATCATGAATCATGAATCATGAGTCATGAATTAAATCATGAATCATGAATTGAATCATGAATCATGAATTAAATCATGAATCATGAATTGAATCATGAATCATGAATTGAATCATGAAGCATGAATTGAATCATGAATTAAATCATGAATCATGAATTGAATCATGAATCATGAGTCATGAATTAAATCATGAATCATGAATTGAATCATGAATCATGAATCATGAATTAAATCATGAATCATGAATTGAATCATGAATCATGAATTGAATCATGAATCATGAATTGAATCCTGAATCATGATCATGAGTCATGAATTAAATCATGAATTATGAATTGAATCATGAATCATGAATCAGGAATCATGAATTGAATCATGAATCATGATTCTAATAATAAATCATGAATCATGAATTGAATCATAAATCATGAATCATGAAATGAATCATGAATTGAATCATGAGTCATGAATTGAATCATGAATCATGAATTGAATCATGAATCATGAATCATGAATTGAATCATGAATCATGAATTGAATCATGAATCATGAATCATGAATTGAATCATGAAATGAATCATGAATTGAATCATGAGTCATGAATTGAATCATGAACCATGAATCATGAATTGAATCATAAATCATGAATTGAATAATGAATCATGAATTGAATCATGAATCAGGAATCATGAATTGAATCATGAATCATGAATCATGAATTGAATCATGAATCATGAATTGAATCATGAATAATGAATTGAATCATGAATCATGAATCAGGAATCAGGAATCATGATTTGAATCATGAATCATGAATCATGAATTGAATCATGAATCATGAATTGAATCATGAATCATGAATTGAATCATAAATCATGAATCATGAATTGAATCATGAATCATGAATTGAATCATGAATCATGAATTGAATCAACAATCTTGAATTGAATCATAAATTGAATCATGAATCATGAATTGAATCATGAATCATGAATCATGAATCAAATCTTAATTCATGAATTGATTCATGAATTGAACCATGAATCGAATCATGCATCATGAAATGAATCATGATTCATGAATCATAAATCATGATTCATAAATCATGAATCATGAATCATGATTCATGAATCATGAATTATGAATCGAATCATAAATCATGAATTGAATCGTAAATCATGAATCATGAAATGAGTCATGAATTGAATCATGAGTAATGAATTGAATCATGAATCATGAATCATGAATTGATTCATGAATCATGAATCATGAATTGAATCATGAATTATGAATCATGAATCATGAATTGAATCATGAACCATGAATTGAATCATGAATCATGAATCATGAATCAGGAATCATGAATTGAATCATGAATCGAATAATGAATCATGAATCATGAATTAAATCATGAATCATGAATTGAATCATGAAGCATGAATTGAATCATGAATTGAATCATGAATCATGAATTGAATCATGAATCATGAATCATGAATCATGAATTAAATCATGAATCATGAATTGAATCATGAATCATGAATTGAATCATGAATCATGAATAGAATCATGAATCATGAATCATGAATTAAATCATGAATCATGAATTGAATCATGAATCATGAATTGAATCATGAATTGAATCATGAATCATGAATTGAATTCTGAATCATGAATCATGAATCAGGAATCATGAATTGAATCATGAATCGAATAATGAATCATGAATTTAATCATGAATCATGAATTGAATCATGAGTAATGAATTGAATCATGAATCATGAATCATGAATTGAATCATGAATCATGAATCATTAATTGAATCATGAATCATGAATCATGAATCATGAATTGAATCATGAACCATGAATTGAATCATGAATCATGAATCAGGAATCATGAATTGAATCATGAATCGAATAATGAATCATGATTCATGAATTAAATCATGAATCATGAATTGAATCATGAATTGAATCATGAATCATGAATTGAATCATGAATCATGAATCATGAGTCATGAATTAAATCATGAATCATGAATTGAATCATGAATCATGAATCATGAATTAAATCATGAATCATGAATTGAATCATGAATTGAATCATGAATCATGAATTGAATCCTGAATCATGAATCATGAGTCATGAATTAAATCATGAATAATGAATTGAATCATGAATCATGAATTAAATCATGAATCATGAATTGAATGATGAATCATGAATTGAATCATGAAACATGAATTGAATCCTGAATCATGAATCATGAATCAGGAATCATGAATTGAATCATGAAACATGAATCGAATAATGAATCATGAATTGAATCATGAATCATGAATTGAATCATGAATCATGAATTGAATCATGAATCATGAATTAAATCAGGAATCATGAATTGAATCATGAATCATGAATTGAATCATGAATTGAATCCTGAATCATGAATTGAATCCTGAATCATGAATCATGAATCAGGAATCATGAATTGAATCATGAATCATGAATCGAATCATGAATCATGAATTGAATCATGAATCATGAATCATGAATCATGATTCAGGAATCATGAATTGAATCATGAATCATGAATTGAATCATAAATCATGATCTGAATCATGAATCATGAATCGAGTCATGAATCTGGAATCATAAATTGAATCATGATTCATGAATCATGAATTGAATCATGAATTATGAATCATGAATTGAATCATGAATCATGAAGCATGAATTAAATCATGAATTGAATCATGAATAGAATCATGAATCATGATTCTAATAATGAATCATGAACCATGAATTGATTCATGAATCATGAATTATGAATTGAATCATGAATCATGAATCAGGAATCATGAATTGAATCATGAATCATGAATCATGATTCTAATAATAAATCATAAATCATGAATTGAATCATAAATCATGAATCATGAAATGAATCATGAATTGAATCATGAGTCATGAATTGAATCATGAATCATGAATTGAATCATGAATCATGAATCATGAATTAAATCATGAATCATGAATTGAATCATGAATCATGAATTAAATCATGAATCATGAATTGAATCATGAATCATGAATTGAATCATGAAGCATGAATTGAATCATGAATTGAATCATGAATCATGAATTGAATCATGAATCATGAGTCATGAATTAAATCATGAATCATGAATTGAATCATGAATCATGAATCATGAATTAAATCATGAATCATGAATTGAATCATGAATCATGAATTGAATCATGAATCATGAATTGAATCCTGAATCATGAATCATGAGTCATGAATTAAATCATGAATCATGAATTGAATCATGAATCATGAATCATGAATTAAATCATGAATCATGAATTGAATCATGAATCATGAATTGAATCATGATCTGAATCATGAATCATGAATTGAATTCTGAATCATGAATCATGAATCAGGAATCATGAATTGAATCATGAAACATGAATCGAATAATGAATCATGAATTTAATCATGAATCATGAATTGAATCATGAGTAATGAATTGAATCATGAATCATGAATTGAATCATGAATCATTAATTGAATCATGAATCATGAATCATGAATCATGAATTGAATCATGAACCATGAATTGAATCATGAATCATGAATCATGAATCAGGAATCATGAATTGAATCATGAATCGAATAATGAATCATGAATCATGAATTAAATCATGAATCATGAATTGAATCATGAAGCATGAATTGAATCATGAATTGAATCATGAATCATGAATTGAATCATGAATCA